>NW_004949104.1:3679144-3705874 GCF_000317375.1 Microtus ochrogaster
GAGAGAGAGAGAGAGAGAGAGAGAGAGAGAGAGAGAGAGAGAGAGAGAGAGAGACATATTGAGGTCATAGGACAACTCAAATTAATAAGTTCTCCCCTTTCCACAATGTAGATCCTGAAGATCAAATTGGGGTTGTTGCTGAGCGATCTTGTAGGTATTCCATGACCTATACTTTTTAACTGAAAAGAATCTTCTATCCACTGTAAATCTACTTTATTTTCTAAAGGAAAAACAGTTATGTCATTGCCAATTTGCCTTTGCAAATTGCCAGTTCTGCGGATGGGATGATATAGACTCCCACTACTGAGAAGTGCAAATCAGTTTTCAATGTGGATGGTAGTAATAGTGAGGAAACTGGTCCTCCTGGTCATAATCCTTTACTAACTAACAAATTAAGGATGTTTTATAAGAAGAAACAATGTTTCTTCTTTCTCTACTAAATGGGTTTTGTGTGGGGGTATGGGTGTCACTGGCATATGTTATTTTTATGCATGTTATTGCTACAGAACAAATTGCTAGTAACCTTTTGTGAATCCCTATTAGTTTCTAAATATAAACAGATTCTTAGACGTCTCCATGGAAAAGAACTGGGGACTCCTTTGTCTTCTAGATATCTTCCTCATGTATACTATGAATCTAATCAAACATGAAGATCCCAAAAAACCGCATTAATTTGAAAATTAGTGCAGGATTGTTTATGACCACTGTAGACCAGTTTCCTTACTAATACTATCATCCACATTGAATGCTGGTTTGAACTTCACAGTCAATGAGAGTCAGTCTGCCCAGTAAGTACTGTGATTTTTGCAATGTTACTGGATGCATTTAAGGTAATTTGTAACAGAGTGGAGAGCAGAAGAGAACAAACACTGAGCAACAAATGCAGCCTATAACTAGAGCTACAGTTCTGTAATAAATCTCCCTTATGATACCTCATAGAAAAAAAACCCAGCAAACTAACATATTTTAAGGTTTCCAGGTAGGATAAGATCACTGTGTAAAGCAAGAGTATTTGACAGATGAAAGACTGGAGTAGTGTAAGCTATGGTATTACTCTTTATCAACTTGACTCATTTCTCTCTACAGTCTGTGGCCTACTAATGTTTTTCCATATGGTTTTACTTTTGTGGAAATCAGGTTATAGTACCTTCAGGTGAATTCTCAACAGCTCTCAGAAACACCTCCATTCCAGTAACCCATCTCAGAATAACAGCAGTTGATTTCTGATGTCCAGAATCACACAGTTCAATATGTTTTTTTTCCTCTCTATCCATTAATCCTTCACATGCATTGTTTCTTAGCCTCCATCATAAACAATTTGTTGACAAATCTCAATTTGTTATATAAGCCAATTTATTGTAAGGAGGCTGCTAGTGTATCCCCAGACGTTTATAAGAAATAGAGGCTGAAGAAGCTGTAAGAAAGGGTAGTCCCATCTGACTATTTGTGACTGCAGATTCTTGAACACATAGGAAAGTTTTAAGAAGCAAATTCAGTAGTCCTGGTCAGATTGATTTTGAAAACCCCACTTAACAGCTATAATCATTAGGTCATAAGTCCTTTTTCTTGCAGCTTTACATAAGAGATCAAGAGCCAAGGGTCTTTCCACATGGAATAATTCATGGAGAATAGCCAATAACTCGGCTTTAGATGGAAACAAGCCTATGATACTAGTATCTCAAGGGAATGAAGAAAAACTTCGAAACACAGTGCCATTTTAAAGGAGAAGATTTCTTTGTTTTCTTTGTCTAAATTGAAAAGGAGTGATAGTGTACAGATAATTTTAATATCAGTGAAGGTATCTTTTTTCTTTTTAGGGTACATATAATTACACGTTTTCTATAGAGACTTTAAGATGGCTAAGATGAAACCAGTCAAAATATATAAATGATAGAAAAATAAAATAACACTTCTCTTAATTTTCTTTATTTTCTATATTGATATGGGATTCCCCTCTGTATGCTGTGATTGCCATTAATGACTAAGGAAAACTGATAGGGTAGAACAGAGCTAGGTGGGGAAAACTAAACTGAATGGTGGGAAGAGGAAGGCAGAGTCAAGAGAAGCTATGGAGCAGCTGCCAGAAACTGACATGCTGAAACTTTGCTGGTAAGCCACTGCCACATGACAATATACAGATTAATGGAGATGGGTTAATTCTAGATGTAAGAGCTAGCTAGCAATACGCTTAAGTAATTGGCCAAGCAGTGACTTAATTAATACAGTTTCTGTGTGGTTATTTTGGGAGTCTGGGTCGCCAGGAAACAAAAGCATAGGGTGGCCGGGGATACACTAGCAGCCTCCTTACAATAAATTGGCTTATACAACACTATAGATTTTTTAATAGAAAATAAGGAATATGTTATGCTATATTGTAAAGCAATTAAAAGTAGTAGTGGGGAAATAATCAGTATAGATTACTGATTTTTGTTATCAAATTAAGCACAGTTTTATCATAGTGTCTATCTGTTTTGTTATTTATTGATTTTTGTTGAGCTCTACATTTTTCTCTGTTCCCCTCCCTAACTCTCCCCTTCCCTTCAGCCCTCTCTCAATGTTCCCATGCTCCCAATTTACTCAGGTGATTTTGTCTTTTTCTACTTCCCATGTCGATTAGATCAATGTGTGTCTCTCACAGAGTCCTCATTGTTGTCTAGATTCTCTGGGGTTGTGATTTGTAGGCTGGTTTTCTTTGCTTTATGTTGAAAAACAACTTATGAGTGAGTACATATGATAATTGTCTTTCTGGGTCTGGGTTACCACACTCAAAATAATGTTTTCCAGCTCCATCTGTTTGCCTGCAAATTTTACGATGTCATTATTTTTTCTGATGTGTAGTACTCCATTGTGTAAATGTGCCACATTTTCCTTATCCATTCTTCAGTCAAGGGGCATTTAGGTTGTTTCCAGGTTCTGGCGATGACAAGCACTGCTGTTATGAACGTAGCTGAGCACATATCCTAGTTGCACAGTTGAGCATCCTTTGGATATATACCCAAAAGTGGTATTTCTGGATCTTGAGGAAGATTGTTTCTTAATTTTCTGAGAAATTGCCACACTGATAATCAAATGGGCTGAACCAGCTTGCACTCCCACCAGCAATGCAGGAGTGTTCCCTGTACCCCACAACCTCTCCAGCATAAGATGTCATCCATGTTTTTGATCTTGGACATTCTTTCAGGTGTAAAATGGACTCTCAGAGTTGTTTTGATTTGCATTTCTCTGATGACTAAGGATGTTGAGCATTTCCTTAAGTGTCTTTCAGCCATTTTAGAGTCCTCTGTTGAGAGTTCTCTGTTTTCTATTGGATTATTTTTTTCTTTTGATGACTAATTTCTTGAGTTCTTTGTATATTTTGGAAATCAGACCTCTATTTGATAGGGAGTTGGTGAAGATCTTTTCCCATTCTGTAGGCTGTTTTGTCTTATTTACTATGTCCTTTGCTTTACAGAAGCCTTTCAGTTTCAGGAGGCCCATTTATTATTCGTTTATTTCAGTGTCTGTGCTACTGGGGTTATATTTAGAAAGTGATCTCCTGTGCCAATGCGTTGAAACGTACTTCTCACTTTCTCTTCTATGAGCTTCAGTGTGGCAAGCTTTATGTTGATATTTTTAATCCATTTATACTTGAGTTTTGCACATGGTGATAGATATGGATCTATTTTCAAACCTCCCAGGGTTTGCTTTGCTCCCATTGAGTTGGCTGTCTCAGGCCTGCTCTGGTCTAGATTGATGGCTCAGACCTGTTTCTGTAAATGTGTCTGGTTCCTGTCTTCTGCCTTGAAAGTCCCAGACTCAGGTGTGCCAGAACCCTCAGAGCCTTCTGGCTCCTGCCAGCTCCATCAGAGGTCCCAGACTGATTTCCGGACTTGCAGAGGTCCTGGCTCATGCCTAGTTGTGGTCCCAGATTTACACCCAGATTAACAGGGGTCCTAACTTAGGTCTACTTCCTTGAAGGTCTCAGATTCATGCCCAGTTCTGCAGAGCTTTCTGACTCTGACCCACACACTCAGCAGTTGCTCTCCTGTACCTGCTCCTGTGAAGTTTGCTTTCTCATGTCTGCTCCAATCCAGGTTGCTGATTCAGTCCTGCTTCTGTGGAATTCACTGCCCTTGTGGCTTTATTTTGAACTCTATTTCTTTTCTTTTTAATTTTTGTGTTTTTTTGAGACTAGGTTTCTGTGTATCTTTGGCTGTCCAGGCACTCACTCTTTAGACCAGGTTGCTATAGTGTCACTCTTCTGTGCTTTGCCAAATGAAAATAATTTATATTTACATAAAATCTTAAACACAGATGTTTATAGCAGCTTTATTCATAATTGCCAAAATATGGAAGCAGCCAACAGTCCTGCAATGAATAAATAAACCATAGTAAATCTAGCATGTAACTATTATTGCAGTGATAAAGTAAATCATGTACTATACACAAAAAGACAACAGTGGGACTCAAATGTATGTATCTGAGTTGGAAACACAAATCTTAGAAAGTTATATGTTGCCAATGAAGGATAAAGCTATGTAGCCAATTAATTTAGTTAAAAAAATCATTTTTTATGGTTGGAGGATCACAGAACTTTAGACCACAGAGGATACTTAGGGTCATAAAAATATTAATTCACAAGACGTGGAGAGATAAATATAATAATAACTTGTATGAAGAGTTTCAAATTAATAACAGCATGAATTAACTCTAAGCCCTGAGCCTTTGTTGATTATACATGTTCATTGACTATAATTATTGTATTTCCTTAGTATGAATGCTGGCATTGAGGGAGATACTTCCTGTACCTTTAATATTTTATGTAAGGCTACAACACTCTAAATGAAAATATAGTCTTAATTTACTTGACAATAAATGAAAAACATATTTAAAAAATCTAAAGCCATAAAGAGAAAAGATTTTTTTCTCTTGTTGTAAGGTCAAGCCAGATATTAAATATGTTGAAATTTTCAGACCCCTTTTATTTAGTGGGACAGTTATATTTTATTTTATATTTTCTTTAGTGGGACAGTTATATTTTCATTTGGATCATTCTTTTGTTAGTTTGGTTTATAACCCTTTTAACATGTATTTAAAAATGTGTTTATGGGCTGAGGAGTGAACTGGACTGAGCTTTATGTTGCTCTGGGTGTTTTCCATGCTATATTTTGTATGACAGTAAGGACAGTGAGAACTGGTAGGTGTCATAAGGGTCCTATAAAAGAGGAGATGATTCTCACAAACACAACTGATGCTGATAAACTGGAATATGATAGATGACATGCTACTTTCTATTTGAGCTGTGAACTGTTGAGTTATATTGAATAGGTTTAATAAGAAAGATATAATATACTCATGTTGATGCTACTTCCCTGATTGTTTTTATGGGATGTCTTACTGCTTGCTTTTCCTTAAGAAGTCAGTTTAGCACTTTTGCAGTTTTTGAAAAAAAGGAAAAAGCAAGAACAATGACAAAGCTATGAGAGCTATCACAGATGACAGTGACAGTTTAGATAATGACACTGTGGGCTCAACTCATCTGAGCTAAGAATGTCAGGAGAGATAATTTACTATAGTTCTGTGCTAACATAACTGAGGCATAGTGATGAAATATGGAATGCATAATATAAATTGTAAATGGAATGTATAATATAAATTTTCCTTTTTCAGAGGAAAAAGCACAAGAAAGAAATTCCCTAACCTCATGAAGCAACCATATATAAATTTTATCTACTTTAAGAATCTTCAAAGAGTAAAACATATTCCTACTTAGATTATAACCTTTAGTTAGATTTCTTCTGTATTCTTTTAATTAATTTTCAGAAAAAAATACCTAACCAAGATAATGGTAGAATGATAATGATGACAAAATAATTGTGTGCTATCTTAAAAACAATTTAATTTGATTGAATTGCAATCAGTTTGAATATCATATCTTAATCAATGTCAAGCATATTCTGCTATTAAGATGCAGAAAAAAAATTCAGTTTAAAATTTGGTATTTTTTTCATCATATTGAACTGCATGAAAAATAAAAAGTACTGTTAAAACAATAGTGTGATTATAATGATGAAGAGTTCACAGCATTTTCCTTAAAAATTGACATTAGAACATCGAAGAAAAGAGGATAGACAAGGATTTATTAAATAGCTTCCACAAAATGGACCCCTAATAGGTGGAGTAGGGGTGTCTGTTTTGCTTGCTTGTGGGACCCTTTGTTTCATATTGATTGTCTTATCCAATCTAAATATGAGTGATTGTGACTAGTCTTATTGAATTTTATGTTCCAGGTTCAGTTTCTATCCTTGGGAGGCCTGCACTTTTCTGAGGGGAAATGGAGGAGGAATGGATCTTGGAGAGAGGGGAGATGAGGGAGGGAACCGGAAGGAGAGGCTGCAGTCAGGATTGTATTGTGTTGTATGAGAGAAGAATAAATAAAAAGATAATAAAAGCATATTGTGTAAGAATATAGGAGATTTGAAATAACTGACCACTGGCTATCCGATACAGCTTAAAGTATTCATGCTTATCAACCTGTGGTAAGAATTTGTTTTCCTTGTGCACCAATTCTCACAAGTTTTTCTTCATTTCCATTGGTGACTTTTGGGCAATTTCTCAGAGTTGAGCCCATTATTCTATCTTGTTAAATGACCCATAATAATAATCCTAAATTCATAGTACTACAATCTGACCTAGCATTTTTATGGCACTTATGAAAGCATGAGTTTTTCATTTCTCTTCAATGCACTAAAGAACAACCAGAGACATGGAAAATGTCCAGATATTCCTTTTAGAGTGAGTTCATTAAAGAGACCTCTTTTAGATTTCAGTGTTATTTATTGTCTGACAATGTGTCGCTTTTCTTAATATTGAAGTTCATTTAAATATGAAAATCACATTTAACAAAACTATTTCCACTATAATTATAGTCAGAGTAAACAGACTTGCATAAGACAATTTACTACTATTGAGAAAAAATTATATAAATTATATTAACCCCCCAAATTCATTATTACCCCTTAGGTATAGATGTTGCTATTTTTGTAAGTTTTTTCTCTTAAAATGCATATTTTAAGCCTCAAAATTTGGCCTTTTAAGTTAATGGTAAAAATCACTTCATTTACAATTGAACAATATTCATGAAAAATGTGTTCTTATAAACTTAATTCACTTTGAGAAGTCAGTACTGCTACATGACATGTTACATTGATTCTCCACTGTTGAACAACAGAAACAAGCTGTTGAGTGAACCATTCTTTTCCCATCATCTGTTTCTTCAAAGCATAAAGCCAATTTTGCATTTAAGCTGGAAAATGGTCCTCGGGGCATGCCCATCTGTCTAAACAAATAAACGTGCTTCCAGTAGAGCTGTAGGGACAGACTGCTCTTTAAACTGAAGTGATCGATGTGAATGTTTAAGAAATTATGAATTATTGAAAAGCAAACTATTTTAATGCATTGCTTTTCATTCTTATAATCTCATTTTTGAGATGTGTTACTGACTTTGGAATATTTTTTATTATTTTAAAAATAGCATTAACATTAAATTGTTTCCAAGTTAAAGTATCTACAATCATGTAAAAGTTACATAAAAAGGCAATTGAACTTTGCAAAAATAAAATTTTGATGTACATGGCTGAAGTAATGTATATTATAATGCCTAGTAAGTGAAAACAAATTTAAAGTACATGCATTATATATTAACTAAAATGTATGCATCAAAAAATAGAAAAGCACAGTCATTGTATGGCTTCTTATTCAATTAAATAGAGCAGCAAGCCATGTATTAGTTTTTCTTTGCTTTGGGTAGATCTGGAATTGAATAAAGTCCATTACACAATTGATATAATCACGCTAACACTGGGCTTCACCTCTAATTCTAAAGATCATTATTCTACAGTGAAAAGTTTATTCTGCTAGCTGCCCATAAAATGAAAATGTTCTGTCATCATTTGATCTTATAAAGATGTTCTTTTCCTTAATTTTTTAAAACTTCTCTCTCACTCTCCCTTGTGAGAAATGATGCAGAAGGAAAACAAATTCTTACCACAGGTTGATAAGCATGAATACTTTAAGCTGTATTGGATAGCCAGTGGTCAGCTATTTCATTTCTCTTGTATTCTTATATAATGTGTTTTTATTATCTTTTTATTTATTCTACTCTCATACAACACAATACAATACTGACTGCAGCCTCTCTGTGTGTTTGTTTCTCTCTCAGTGTGTGTGTGTGTGTGTGTGTGTGTGTGTGTGTTAAGTCAATAGTCTAAGAAGAGACAGCATTGGAAGTTAGTGTATGTATTTAAGTAATTTTACATCCTCAGAGCACAGAATCTCTATTGGAAAACAACTTATGCTTACTAGGTTACTTTTACATTTTGTATAAAATCAGTTAACAACAGTATTGAATTGGCTCTTCCCTTGCAATGTTATAGTTCTGGGATTTCTCATGTTTTAAGGAATTTAGGAAATATACTTTCTATCTTCTAAACAGTGAAGATAAAGAACCTTCATTTCATTTTATTTCTATCTTCTCTTCCTTCATTTAATTAATTTATTAATTAATGGATCGATTAATTATTATTTATTTATTCCATCGTCCCTTCCTGTTTAACACAGTAGTGCATTTCCACATATCTAGGTGCATTTGTGTAAGAAAAACTGACCCCGTAAATTCAAAAGACTAGACACGTGAGAAAAAGCTTTTTAGAAGTTGTAGCTCAAAATAAAATAAGACAATTTCCTTTTCTGTCATTTGATTAGAATGAAAATCTTCACAATAACTTATTCAATAAGAAGCATGAAAGTCTCTCCTGTTGATTTTAAGATGTTTTCTACACTTCCAGTACTATCAATACAATTTTTCTTTCACTGGGCCTTATTAGATATATCCATTTTTACCTTGCTATTTAAAATGTTCAGATCAATACAAACTTAGTGCTATAATATCCTGTTTTTCACTTTTTTGGAGTATTTTTCTTTAAAACTTCCCTTTATGAAAATATCTTGTTCAGCATCAAGAAATGTTCCCTTGGGTCTATTTTCAATTTTTTTGCTTTATAAATTCTTCTTTATAAAATACTCTTATTATGCTGAAGTATGAAGTCTTTGGATTTTCTCTTTTTTTAGGTCATATATTTTGATTAAAGGTTATTACACTGTAAGGTTCTTTACTCATTGAGCTCAGCTCCTGTTTCTCTCTAGTAACTAAATGCTGACATTTACTTTGCTTATATTGGCTCACTTCAGACATTTTCCCCTTTGCCCTTTACTGTGCATCCTTGATTCTTGGAGTTAATTGAATAGAGAAGAAATTAATATTGCACATTTGTAGTGTTCTGAGTCAACCTCTGTTTTGTAGATAAGATAAATGCCCTCTTTACTTTTTCACACTTATCCCCATCTTTGTTCCTTAGGGTCTCATGCCATCATTCTCAGCGTACTTTAGAATTTACTGGTAGGCAACATGTTGCTTCCATTTCCTCTGTATTCACTTACAAAAATCTGTGCTCTCTGATTGTTTTCCTCAGTATCATCAAATAAAAGTTTGACTAAATTTCACTCTTTGTTTTCAGTGATTTTTTAAACTGTCACCTCTTGCAATTTTTTTGTCAATTATTAAATTACTTTTGTTATGTTTGCTCATGTTTGGATATTTGAATTTGAATTCAGTCAGTCAACATGCCAATATCATATTGTTTTATTACTATTCCTTGTGATATATCTTAAATATGAAATGATAATTGTGTCAGCGTTATATTATTAGATTAGGATTGTTTTAGCTAGCTGTGAATTTTGTGATTCCATACGATATGGATGTATTGTTTTTTACAATTTCTGTGAATATTTATTTAGGGATTTTTATTGGGACTTATTGCTCTAAATCTGTAAATGTCTTTTGATACAATTGTCAATTTGAAAGTATTAACTCTACTAACTCTTTTTTGTTTGTTAGTTTGGTTTTTCAAGACAAGGTTTTTTTGTGTAGCCTTGGCTGTCTAGGAACTTCTCCTCTAGACCAGGCTGGCCTCAAACTTAAAGAGATCCTCCTGTCTCTGCCCCATGAATGCTAGAATTCAGAGTTTATGCTACACCTGCCTGGCAACTCTACCAGCCCTTAAATATGAGATATATTACTTTTTATTAGTGTTTTTATTAGTGTTTGAGAGTGTCTGTTTCTTCAGGAATTTAAATTTTTTATAGTACATGTTCTTCACCTCCTTAGGTGTATTACAAGATATTTTATTTTCTTTAAGGCTATTGTGAATGAGAATGTATGCATTATCTCTGCTTAGTATGTTTATTTGTTATTAGTGCATAGAAAAGCTATTTATTGGTGTAAGTTCATTTTATATCCTGCTATGTTTCTGCAAATTATTCATCATTTGGAGAATTTTCTTGGAGAATTTTTTTTGCAATATCTTTTCTATAATGTCATGTCATCTGCAAACAAGGATAGTTTGATTCTTTTTTTTATTATATCATTTTAATTTCCTCCTCTTTTCCATTTTGCTCCAGCTAGTGTTCTGAGCATTATATATAAAAGGAGTTGAGAGAGGGAACAGCTAAGCAATCTCATTCTTGGTTTCAGCATGCTTTCTAGCCTGTCTCATTATCAATTTCAGTGGGGTTGCTTTAAAATGTTTTCATTAAGTATGATGTTGACTATAAGTTTTGCTGTTTTGCTTTTGTAGCTTTTATTTTGTTGAGATATGTTTCCTGTACTTTTCCTCTCTCTAGAAATTACTAAATTTCAATATTACCTTCCAAACTATTATCAGATAGATTCCTGTTTCATCTAATTATTATCTCTTTGTGTATCTGCTAATATTTCATAGAAAATTATATTAAATGAATTAAATAAAAAGTCAAATTATATATCCGTTGTTCTAATAATGTGCTAGTGTCTTTATCTGTAGATACTGTCTCACCATTCCAAAATTATATAATATAAATAAATGCTTTTGACTTAATATGTTGTGCATGCATAAGAATGGTTATTGATTTAATTCATGCAAAAAAATCTTTTGAATTTGTTAAACTACAGATTTAAAACTTAGTTTGATTATTGACAGTGCTTTGAAGAACTTTAGAGTAAAATGCTTCAGCTTGCAGTTGTGGAGGATGGAAAAATGGTTCTGCTGCTGAGATCATTAATAGCATTTGCTGGTCCTCCAGGGAACCCAGGTTGTGTTTTTATTACCCATATGGCAGCATCTCTAATTCTTATTATAGTACGTTTATTGCTCTCTTCTGGCTACCTGTGGTCCACACAGATATGTGTAGACCAAGCACTGCTACACATAAAATAAAAAATAAATACAACAGAAAAGAACAGAAGAAATAAAGAATTTACTGCTTAAGATAACACATAATTGAGAAATAGAATGTGGGGAAATCAAGTTCATACTCACCTGGAAGCTTCATCCTTAAGGGGTAGTGGTCATACAGCTGGAAGATGCTATATACACTGCTAGAGAAAAAGAAAAGTAATTATCAGTCTAATACCGCAGTGAACCATCTGATCTACAATAATAAACAACTTAGCAAGACATGTTCACTGATAAGATCATAGCATGAATTTCAAACAAACAAAAAAGAAATTTATTATGCATTTTTTGGTCCACACCCTCAAAAGATGAAACCTATATCTATCACCAATTATCAGAGCCAATAATCTCTAAGTAAGCAGATCATTTGGCCCTTTGGAATAATATACTCATCCTGCTATCTGGGCATAGTAACAATTTGACTAAAAATGACTTTTTGTTAATATATTTTTCAGTTCTCAGAAAAGCCTCTATTTGCAGTAGGTGGTGATGAATTCAGAGATCAGTGACAAGTAATCATGAAAATAAGACAATACACAATTCTTATGTTTAAATGGAGTACCCATTTCAGATACTCTACTCCCAAAGCTCAGGGATTACTATGGAAGAGGAATAAAAACAGTTTAAGACCTAGAGATGGTAGAAGTGTTCAGGGAATGTATGTTTTCCAGATATAGCTGGGTACATGTAGAGATGAGCTCCCAGAACTTAAGACAGCATGCACAAAACTGTGCAAACTTGAGACAAACTAAAAACAAACAAACAACAACAATAAAGCAGGGAAAGGGAGTGTATCTCTGAAACCCACTGCTAACTAAGAGATATTGCCAATACTACTTCTGGAAGCAGAATCAGTTTTATTTAAGGGTGTGTCTCATAATATGTCTATCATTAACTAGTAAAAGGTCACATATCCAAGATTATATGTGAAACCCAAATAGTTATTAGTGAGTTACAAAAGGAAAGAGAGAGAGAGCAAAACAGGGAGTGAGAAGGTAAAGGAGGATGAATCTTGGGGGAGTTAGGTGAATATGATCAAAATAATTGTGTAAAATTCTCAAAGAACTGATATAAGTGAGAAAGGAAAATAGAATACTTGGTTTGGAAAAATAAAGTAGATATGTGTATTCTTAAAAACTTTTCAAGCTGCTGCCTAGTCTTATATATTTCAGATAACATCTATTGTGATATATATTTTTATATATGATATATATTTATATACACACATATATCAATGTATCTTTACTAATTCAATATATTATGACTAAGATTGTATCATAACTTAACTGAGAAAGTAGAATATACCCTTATATTCATGTTTACATGTGTTGTCATACTTGATGTTAACAATACCATAATATTATTCTGCTATTATCTTAGTCATTATGTAGTTCATATAAGACTAATCACTACTTAGGGCTTTGGAAAGGAGAAATAAAAATATATATAATATTCTAAAATTTACTAGTTTATTTTGTTCATATATTTCAACTTATCACAAACTGGTCACTCTTAAAAGAAAGTCATAGATTGTTAGGAAGTTTCAGAATATTACAAGCATTATACTGAATTAATTTTATATTTAAATGGATCCATTGCTTTCCTTTAATACCCATAGCTTTAAACACCTTAAAATATGAGTAATTTTATTAATTTCCATGGATACAGTATAGTGGGGCTTATGTTTTAAATTATTTTGTATCTTTACATTCCAACTTCAGAACATGTGAGCCAATTTTTATGCCTGTGATGATTTAGGCAATTTAGTTAATCTTAGATGAATATTTCACTGAGCAATTGTTAAGGTCTTATTTTATGTAGTAAATATACTTTTTCTATTTTTAATTAAAAAACTTTTTCATAGGTAAACTTTGATAGCTAATATATTTGAGAACATCAGCTGGATATGAAGGTGCATGTCTTTAAACACACAAATTTAGAGGCAGTGGGAGGAGGACCTTGATGAGTTTGAAGCCAGGTTAGCCTACATAGTGAGTTCCTGGACAGTGAGACCCCATGGAAAACAAAACAAAATAAATAAATAAACCAAATAAATATAAGAGTGAATTTAATCAAATTATTATAAAATGGTTTAACAATCAAAATATAAATAGGCAGTAATCTGAAAGACTACATTTTAAATATTGGTTGTTAAAAATACATTCTCAGAAAAGATATAACAAAATACAAAAACAAATTAAGGAATCATGACAAAAATTTAACGTATGAAAGACAAAGACTTTATGTTATAATAATAGTTAGATCACCAAGTAGCATCACACTTAAAACTGATTCATTTTATTTCTTAAAAACAGATTGTTAGTAAAATTCTGTCCATTTCAAAATTGGTATTGAAAACAAATTCTTGGATTATAAGTATTAAGAATAAAGAAGACTTAACAATAAAAATGCTTATACATGTATACCTAGTCTCCTGTTAGCAGCATTGCTGTAATAAAGTACAATTTTATTAAACACTTAATTAATTGCCACATTATAATGATAGGGGACAAGTTATGAATATGACTTATTAGAGTCCAGGCTTTGTTTGCTGTGTTAACTGAAAATGCAAGCTGAAGATATAGTCTAATTAAGAAAAATATCATTATGCAGTAGTTCGCATGGGTATAAAATATGGAAGCAAAAGTTGCAGGTGTAAGAGAAGAAGAAAATATCAGCATGCCAATGCTGGAGGAGAGTAAATCTTGCAAAGTACATTAAATTCAAAAAATGGTTAGCATCATCAAATACTTAAGATTTTGAAACTGAAAATTTATTTGAATTAGTTCTTAAATAATAATTGTTCTTAAGACATATTTTTAATAACTGCAAATCTAAGATGTTTTGAGGTGATTTGTTCACACAGCCCAGTAACGGGGAATATGGAACTTCTTCTTCTATCACCCCTGCTGTGCTAAGGGTTTTATGTGAACTGCTTTTAATTTCTATCTCAAAGTATTTTCATTTTCATTCTAGTTTTATAAACAAAGTAAAAAAATATTACATATATTGTTTAAAACTACCAGTCCCAAATCCAAATCACAAATAACTTATCAAGATGCCCTCCCTCATACAGAGAGATACATAGCTAGTGTTTATACCCATTGTCTTTTTTGTAGTGTTGGTATAGGTGGTTGTTAGGTTGTTAGGTTGTTGTTTGTTTTGATGAGGACTTACTATGTTGCCTAGTGTTATAACATAATCCACAAATTTAACATGCTCATTAATGTTCTCAGTGCTGGGATGCATCACAATATGCAAGTTTCCCATTAATTAAAAAAAAAAAGCCTGTAACAGTCAGTTTCTAGGTCTGTGATAAATTCAGTGCCATGAATGCTGTCTTGTGTATAAACTATTTGTATTATTCCAATTGCTCTTCAGAAAAAAAAATAAGTTTTGTACTGTGTTCAGTTATGTTATGGGTGAACATAAATACAGGAGAAACCAACAGGAAACTGTGTGGGGAAAATCTAAAATAAACGGCAGTGACTAAAGGAAAAATGAAGGAGGAAGTGCATTAATTTCATAAAAAGGAATATTTCAAATAAAAAATTCAAAATTAAATATGTGTCTAAATACACAATGTGTTCAGTTCCCCAATATTCAAGCATGCATTTTTCTCACAAAAAAGAAATGGTCCTATACTTAATCAGTGTGGCAGTTTGCTGCAGGAGCTACTGCGGCCCAGAGCCTTTAAGATAGTAGCCCACTTGGGTGTGGTATCTTAAAGACTATGGACCACGGGAGCTCTGCAGCACCAGTTTCTCAGAAAATTGGGAATCAATCTACTTCAAGACCTAGCAATACCATTTTTGGGTATATACCCAAGGGATACACACTCATACACAAGGATATTTTCCCACATGTTTCCATAGCAGCCTTCTTCAGAATAGCAAGAACCTGGAAACAGCCTAGATGCCCCTCAACAGAAGAATGGATAAAGAAAAGGTGGTACATTTATACAATGGAGTATTACTCAAGGATAAAACAACAACAACACTTATATGTTTGGTTGTGAGCCTAGCCTTTAACGGCTGAGCCGGATCCACACCGGAGAGAAGCCCTCCAAATGTAAGAAGTGTAAGAAGGCCTTCAGACAGCACTCGCACCTCACCCAGCATCAGAAGATCCACAGTGGAACTTAAAACCTCAGATCTGTGGTAGGTTGCAAAATATCAGGAAACCCATTTTTGAGACTAATTTGTTTCATGCTTATAAGTAAGCATAAGAAAGACGGTGTTGCTTTAAAAAACCCTCCATTCTCACTTACATGTTACCTATCTTCAAGAAATTCCTATGAAAGAATAATTTGATGAATGTAGGAAAATCTTTAGCCTTATCTGTCGCCATCTCCTTCTAGCTACACTCTTCCCACTGTGATTCTGGACAGGACACTAAATATCAATGCCTTGTTTCCCCGCACTGTTGGAATAGCGATGATAGTACCTATACGTGTTATTTATTGTTATGTAACAAATTACTAGAAAACAGTAGTTTAAGTAATATACACTTAGTGTCTAAAGATTTCTATAAAAAAACAACAACAACAACACATTTTGAAATTTGCATGTAAATAGGTGGAACTAGGATAAAACCATCCTGAGTGAGGTAAGCCAGACCCAGATAGACAAACATGGTCTGTGCTCACTCATAAGTGGATATTAGACAGCCTACAGTACATGATCCCAGAGAAGCTAGGTAACAAGTAGAACCTAACAGAGACATACATAGATCCCACCTGGGAAGAGGAAACAGACAAGATCTCCTGAGAAAACTGAAAGTAGGGGGCAAGGAGAAGGGAGGGTGAGATGGGAGGGACAGGGAAGAAGGGTAGGGAGCAAGATAACATGTTTGAATGGGTTGATCAAGAAGGGAAAAGCACAGTAAAGGAGAAATAAGAAAGAGATACCTTGAGGGCTAACAAGAAACATGGCACTAGGAAATTCCCAGGAATCCACAAGGATGACCTCAGCTAAGACTCTAAGCAACAATGAAGAGGATGCCTAAACTGGCCTTCCCCTGTAATCAGACTGATGACTACCTTAATTGTCATCATAGACCTTCAACCAGCAACTGATGGCAGCAGATAGAGATCTACAGTTAAGTACTGGATAAACATAGTGGAGACCAGTCCAAGAAAGGGAAGAGCAGTATTACAAGCAAAGGGGACAAGATCATGATGGTAATACCCACACAATCAGCCCACCTGAGCTAGTGAGAACTTACTGACTCTAGAGTGGTAGTGGAAGAACCTGCATAGGACCAAACTAGGTCCACTGAATGTGGGGGACAGTTGTGAGGCTGGTGCTACCTGTGAGACCACTGGCAGTAGGTGCGGGATTTATTTCTACCGCTTAAACTGACGTCTTGGAGCACATTCTCTGGAGGGATATGTTGCTTAACCTAGATATAGGGTGGAGGACCTTGGTCTTGCCTAGAAGAGAAGTTTCAGACTTTGTTGATTAGCCATGGAAATCTTTACGCTCTTTGTGAAGTAGATGGGATGTGCGGTGGAGAGAATGGTGGGGTAGGAGGAGGGGAGAGAGTGGAAATAGTGACAGCTATGTAAAATAACAACAACAACAATAATAATAAAGCAAAAAAGGAAAAACAATTGAAAAAAGTTCCTATTCTTGAAAAAAAGTACTTTGAATATTGAAGTAGATAAATTCACTATTTAAATGAAAGATTCCACCATTTTCAATGAGGAAAACAATCAAACAAATAATAATTGTCAAACTGACAATCTGATGTGGGATTCCCCTCTGTATTCTGTAAAAACCATTGGTGAATAATGAAAACTGGTTTGGACTCATAGAGTATCTAGGCAGAGAAAACTAAAATTAATGATGGAAAAAAGGAGGTGGAGTGAGAGAAGCCATAGCGTCACTGCCAGAGACAGGTGTGCTGAAACTTTGCTGGTAGGCCACAACCTCTTGGTAATGCAAAGATTAATAGAGATGGTTAAATTAAGATGTAAGAGTTAGCCAATAAGAAGCTAGAGCTAATGGGCCAAGCAGTGTTTTTAATAATATCACTTCTGTGTGAATATTTTGGGGCTGAGCAGCCAGGAACCAACAAGAGGCCTTATTACTACAACAAAATTCGACAAGAACTTCAAATTCTGAGATTTTGTTGGTGTGTCTGTTTTTGAATAGTAAAGGAGCCTGAAAGAAGGTGCAAGCTTGAGAATGGGAGGAGATCTCTAAACTGCTGCCTTCTAGACATCATCTATTCGCACTATTGAACTTAAAGAAGCATGGCTGAATGCACAACACTGTGTCCAGAATAACATCATAGATGAAGGTAGCTGTAATAAAGCCTCTCTCATCCCTGATAAGTAGGGAAGGCACTCTGTAGTGGTAGAGCCATTGGTATTGTCACATTGTTCCCGTCCTGTCTCATGCTCAACTGAATAAGCTCTCACTCATGATCTTTCAGGCTATCCAAATTGAATTCATGAATTCATGAATGTGCATGAACATGAACATAAAAGTATACATACACACACACACACACACATACACACACACACACACACACATACAAACTTACTGTCACATATGAACAATGAAAGCAGAAAAATAGACTTGGAATGGAGGGATTTGTTGCTAAGGACAGGGCAGCAAGCGAATAATGTCAGCAAGTTTTCTCACAGAGTATTTTATGTGTGTGTGTGTGTGTGTGTGTGTGTGTGTGTGTATGCCTGGGTGTATCTACGTATGTGTGTCTGTGTGAAATAGTGCAAGAATCCATGGATTCATAAAACATTTACCTTAATCAACATTATTTGTCTTATTAAGAGAGTTCTGCTATTTCATACACATGAATTTTATACAAAGTACTCATTCTGTACATTTAAGCAACTATTCACCTAATACACAACTTTAAAACTTCAATTTGTTTATTTTCTATTTGACTGCTTTTGAATTTTTTAAGATTAATTTTCTATGAGTGTTTGTCTGCATGTATACACGTATACTGCATTTGTGTAATACCCACAGATGTCCAATACAGCATCATATCTGGAACTAGAGTAACAGGCAACTGTGAGTTGCCATGTGGTGGTGAACACCAGTCTGTATCCTCTGAGAGAGTGTTGACTTCTTTCCTAATTCATAAGTGGAAATTTGGAAAATACAGAAGATTTTTCACATCGCCTTCATAGGAACAATAACATTTGTTCTCATATTTTAGTCTGTAATTACAAAGCTTTTTTCTCTTTTAACCTCAGAGTTGATCCTAAACTTTAGAAATAATTATATCTATTTTTCATTAAAATGTTTCATATATTGTTTGATCATTTCCCCTTCCTCAGTGCCTCCAAGATCTTCCTCAACTCCTACCCAACTAACTTTTAAGTTCTTTCTCTCTACCCGTGGTGGTTTGAATAAGAATTACCTGTGTGTGAGCTCATACATACATTTGAAGGTTTGCTCCCAAGTTGTTGGAACTATTTGTGAGGGATGAGGAGATGCAATCTTGTTGGAGGAGGTATATTATTCGGGGGTGGTGGCTTTAAACTTTTAGAACCAATAACAGGCCTAGTTTCTCTTACTTTTCTTCTCTCTCTCTCTCTCTCTCTCTCTCTCTCTCTCTCTCACACACACACACACACACACACACACACACACACACACACACACACACACACACTCTGGTTCTTTCTCCTCTCTCACGCTACTACCTTGAGATCCGAGTTCCATGTTTTCAGTCACTGCTCGATCATCATGTTCATCTCCTTATAGAAGGTAATCATTGACTGTTCCTGTAAACCTGTGAAGAATTTCCCATACATAATGCCTTCTTTTAAAAAGTTATCTTGGTTGAGGTTTCTCTTCACAGTGATAGAAATAAGACACACTGAAAAGAAAAGATAATAAAACAAAACACAAAATCAAATCAAAAACCAAGCAAAAATTTTAAAAAATGAGCATCAAAACAAACAGGCAGAGACCAATATGACAACATATACCAAAGAATTCAAATAGTTTGAATCCCTTTGCATTCATTTCTTTGGCCAACTACTGCTGGTCCTTCTCAGGTTTGTAATTGATACACAAGCTGACATTCTGGTTTTATTTTTCCTTACCCAGTGTATATCATTTGCAGAGAGTTTCCTGGTTAGGATTGAGATAGATTGTCTACTTTCCCTCTTAGGACTGGGACTATGTCTGTGTTAAACTTGTGTACATTTTGTATGTGTTGCCATAGTCTCTGTGGGCTCACCTGTGTATTAGTTTCATTGTTTATGGAAGACAGTGCTTTCTTGAAATCATCAGTCACCTCAATCTTTCCACTTTTCTGAACAGATATTTGAGCCTTGGGAAAAGATTGGTGGAACAATCCCATTTTAGAATGAGCACGCCAAAGTCTTTCAATTTTTGTCTAATGCCCAGTTGTAGGTTCTTGTATCAATTACCAAGTACTGCAAGAAAAACTTCTCTAATGATAGGTAGAATAAGGCACTGGCCTATGGATATTGAAGTGTGTCATTAGTTACTTTGTTGTTGTTGTTGTGGTTGCTATATACTTTTAGCATAACGATAGTAATAGGCCTTTCCTTAGGCTCATGACTAATCTTGTTGCAGGTTCTTTACCAAATTATTCATGTCAGATATATCTCCCTTCTCATGAAGTGAGCAGGAAATCCACTCAAAAAGTATTTATTTCTACCATTACAGTTTTGCCACATTTGCAACAATACTTCTTGCAGACAAGGTGCTTTTTAAGTCATAGTTTGGCAGATGGGTGATATTAATGATTACCTTTCTCCTCCAGTAGCATGTAGAGTATTTTCCAACACATGAACATTGATAAAAGTGGCCAGGCTTTTAGTTAGCCTTCAACTTGGCACACTTATGTTACATTACATAAAGAAGTATTGTCTTCAGCAATTGGGGATTTGTATCATGTGGTGGGGATATTTAATATATACATATACATATATATGTGGGGGTGTATTTCTTGTTGTATATTTTTCTAATGTTTGTGACATATATATATATACATATGTACATAGATATATGTACACACACACACATATATGTATTTTTTGTTATATAGAAAACACCAAAAATTCGTTGTATTCTTCATTGGAAATCATGTCTTCAAATTTTCAATACTATATAATTAATTTGAAGTTATATTTCAGATTATGAAGTAATTAAAATATGTGTATTTATTGTAAAATAATTGAAAAATACTAGGCAACCAGGGCAATGTCAATAGCGTATAGTGTTAAGAGAGACTTGGATCCCATTACCAACAACTCAAAGTGAGGTTTCCTGTTCCTGCCTGGGTTTTTCTTTAAATATGTGGCACACGTGCATTATTTTATTTTTTTAATCCACTGAGTATCTATAGTAGTGTCTACATGTGTATGGATGGAGAAGTATTTGTTGGAATTATTAAATGGGGCCCCTCATGGCCTGCATTCTTGAAGAATGTTGACTTTCCCTTCACTAGCAGCAATCAACTGCCAATAACTTTTCAACTTCAGTTTGACTTAATTAGCTCACTCTCAATTCATGCTAGGATTTTGCCTGGTCTAATCTTTTGCAAGTCTTGTTCATGCACTAAATGTTCATGTGTGCACTGCCCCTGCAATGTCTAGAAAATACTACCTTGCTGAATGTGTCAGATCATACAATCTTTAATCATTCACTCCTATGATGATTGATGAGCCTTGTTTCAGGACAGAAGGGAATATGACATAGATGTCTTATTTAAGGTTGGGTTTTAACTGTTCATTTTTCTTTTCATATTGACCAGGTGTGCCATGAGCCACATTTTTGGGGTTACGTATGGCACCCTTCTAGTTGTAGTGGGGTCATAAATTCCAGGGTAGGAGCATGAGGATTAGAATTATTAGACAAAAGGAGCATAGATATATAGAACATAGGAGAAATAAGAAATAGAATCATAGGACATTATTGGGAGGAAGTTCCAGTGAACATTGAAAAATCTCCTGTATTTAATTTCCATTTGCTTAAATACCCTGAACCCCAAAAGGCAGGAGTAAGATAAAAACTTCATTAACATAATAGAAGGAATAAACAGAACAGTTGAAGGATTAGTTATGATGTTTGTAAGTTAAGCATTCTATTGCCATAACAAGACAAGTAAAACTCACACCTTAGACCAAAACATTTTGGCAAACCACTCCCTGTTTGGAATCTACAGTTATCTGCCTAAGGGAGTAGGAACCTAGTTGGATCCTAAGATTTAGTTTGAGGTAGAAACAGGTGTACTCCTTAATCCCTGAAATAGCAGGTCTGGATATTAGCTACACCTGTTGACAATAACCTTGAAGGACCAGAAGTTCCAACTCTCTGACCTTTTGTCAAGGCAGAATGAACCCATATCTAAGGGCCCTGCCACAGTTGTCTCTTTATTAACTGCAATATCCTTCCAAAGTAAATTCTTTGATGAAGCCTGAGATATAAACTAGTCTCTGAGTTAATAACAAAAGTTACTATAAGACTTGTTCATCCATGTTTGTAGCTCCTTTGTTCATAATAAACACAAAATATAAATAGCTGACATAGAGGTCAGATGAGGAATGTGATAATGAAAATATACACAATGGAAAACGAATAAAAAAAAGCAATGATTGTAAAAGAGGACCTGAATTTAAGAGAGAACAAGAGCAGAATATAAGGAGCATTAGTGGACGATAAAGGAATGGGGAAATCATTTAATTATGTCATAATCTCAAAATACGTGCATGCAAGGGGGTTTAAAATGTGTTAATTTATAATGAGGATAAGATAGTTCACATTATTCATTAATATCTCTGTGTCTTATAACTTGATTTATGTTGTAGTTTGTATGATATATAACATGAATATATGTTATTCCTAAATGTTTTTATGTCAAATAATACTTGAAATTATATGTTTACTTAATGGCATATATAATTTGGGATTATATTAAACATAAAAGAAGACATAATTTTTTCACATTTCTTTTATAAGAGCCAAGAAACCATAGGAATGATTGATTGACTAAATATCTCTATCCAAGTTATATTCATAAATTAAAGGGAGCTCTTTAAGATGTATCTGTCATATCTACTTCCTTCTAGTGTTATCCTAATTATAAGTATTTGAAAAAGGATATTTTATTATATGATTCATATCCCTACTAGAAATGTTAATTTCCTGCTTCATGATTTTTGACATATGTGCTTTATTTTTGAGAATAATTCTGTATTAAATGTTAAAAATGTGTGAGTTACTTTCAGCTCTACCTAATGCTTAGCCATAAATTGGACATCTAAGTCACACCTTTCAACACACTGGGCACCCACGTGGCAAAGAGGGGGAACCAACACTATGATACCAAATCCAGGGTAGAATGATGTCTAACATTGTCTTCCTAATATAACATAACTAATGTATTCTTCTTATGCCTTGGTTTTTTTATTTTCTTTTATTGAAAACTATTTTCTTGCCTTATAATATATCCTGGTTATGGTTTTCTGTCCCTCTGTTCTTCCCAGTTCTTTCCAACCTTCCTTCCAATTCAGTCAAATTCTATTTCTATCACTCATTAGAAAACAAGCAGGTTTCTAAGGGATAATAATAAAATAATAATAATTATTATTATTATTCAGAGATGAACAAGATCAATAAACAGAAAGGAGATTGCCCAAGAGGAGAGACATGAATCAGAGGCCTAATCATTCATTCCCTCAGGTATTCCATAAGAACACTAAACTGGAAGCCACAATATATAACCAGAGGACCTGTTGCAGAACTATACAGGCTCTGTGCTTGCTGCCTTATTCTCATTGAAGACATAAGAGCTTTCATCACGTTGATTGAGAGGGTCTTGTTGCTGTCCTCCATCTCCTCAAGCTCTTAACATTCTTTCAGCCTCTTCTGCAGTATTTCCTAAACTTAGTGGAGTGGTATTTGATGGCAGCATCCATTTAGGGCTTAGTGTTTCCAAGGTCTCCACTCTCTACATAATGACTTGCTGTGGGTCTCTATATGTGTTCCTATCTGCTGTAGGAGGCTTCTCTGATGATAACTTTGTAAGACATTGATAAATGACTATAGCACAATGTCATGGGGAATTATTTTATGCTTTGTACTTTTTTAAGACCAGTGTTATCTAGCTTCTGATTCACACAAGCAGTGTTGGTGTGGGTTCTCTCTCATGGATTAGGTTTTAAGTCTAACCAGATATTGGCTGGTTACTCCCATCACCTTTGTGCCATGTTTAACCAAGCCCTGCAGACAGGACACTACTGTGCATCATAGGATTTGTATCTGGCTTGGTGTTTACATTTATCTTTCCCTGGTGTGCAGAGTACCTTCCTAAATCAAAGATATAGGTGTTGTCTTTAATACTGGGATTTTGGGCTCAGCTTGTGTATCTGTTATCACATTCAAAAGATTGAGCTAGTCAATATTCCATAAAGAAGACTGGAGCGTTTCATGATATCCTATATCTCCATTAAAACTATAGACAATTAATAGTAATGTGATGTAGTGATATTTTCTTCAGAAGTCTTGAAATAGTGAAGCTACTGTACTCGTATACCCATACTCCTTGCCCACTTGATATCTCACAACTGCCAGTTACTCCACTTGCATGGGATCCCATTTCCTCTTCTGGACTCTGTAGGCTAGACACATAGGCAGTGTATGTGAGTACATGCATCAATTTATGTATACTACAATGAAATTAATAAGTATTTTTTAAAATAATTGAAAACTAAGGAGTAATGTTGTTAAACAGTTTTCACAAATGGAGCCATTACTAGAAGCACAGACATGTAATCCCAAACATACAGGAGGCTGAAGCAAGAAGATCGCAAATTCAAGTTTTAGTTAGCCTATAGATTGAGTTGGAGGTCAGTGGAGGCAATTCAGGTGACATTCTATCTTGAAATTAAAGGTATACAAAAGATTGTGCTTAAGATTCTTTGATAAACCACTTGGTCAAACAGTGCAAATCCCTAGGTTGAATTACTAGCATCTCCATAAGTTGGCACCGCAACAAAAACTTAAACTTAAATGCAGAATATCTGAAACACCTTTACTTTGTAATTCTGCTTATCTCCACACTTTCCCAGAAAGTTGCTTTCTATATGAAACAACACATCTTCCCTTAATTAATATAGTGTGAAAGAATCTACAATAATAGATAAAACAAAAAATAAATGCTGTTCCTATATGGTAAGGTACAAAAGATACTTTTGAAAACTATTCATGTTAGTAGCTAATCAAAATTATAATTAAAGACACATATTGTTCTTTAGAACAGTTAGTGTTACTGTAAGGATGAGTTAAATGGTTTAGTTATTACCACATATTTTTGTAAAGTTCAGTGTTTCTTAGCAAGGATTACATATGTAAAATATATTTTACTAATATGAGTTTGTTAAAGATAATTTCATTAGCATGTTTAGATAGAAAAACAATTTTTTTCCTGTTGGATTTGATGCTTTCTTAATCAAGAGCTCTTGTTTCTCTTTTATTTTTCTCAGTAAAAACCTGGATATAGCTGCTATAATTCACTAACTCATTAGTTTAATTACTCATTGCATAATTAAAACATATCTATATTATAGACACTTAATTGTATTAGTTAGCCAACCTTCTAATAGTTCAGATAAATGAAAGACCAATACAAAGACTGATATCCTTGAATCTCTTCTGCTTTCTTGATTAAAGAGTTGTTAGAAATAAATTCCTAAAATATATAAAAAGAATAAGTTGTGACATTAGATGCATTATGGAATTTAGATAGTAGAAATAGTAATGTTAAGGTTTTAAAAATATGAATTTTCCCAAGTTAACATATTAATTTTTGCTAGGTATAGACAATCAGAATGTCATGTTTTCTGTATTTCAAATTAAATATGATCATTTGATTTGATCTTGATAAAATGTCTACATATATTATATTATTACATTTTGAAACACAAATGCATTTAATATTTATTAAAACCAATTAATGTTAAATCAAGTATTCAAGTGAAATAAGTATGTACAGTGTCAGGCTAGTTATTGATATGATACTAAAACAATGAAACAAAATCTCTATTATACATCTCTAAATTTACATGTCTAAGGCCAGGAATATTGTGAAAGTTCTTACTTCACAGCCTGATCATTTTAGTTTAAACATAAAAAGGAAATAACAGAATACCACAAGTTGCCCCCTGACATGCACATGCAGGAATACAAACACACACAAAGATGAACTTTAAATAAATAAATTAAATTTAAAAATTAAAATGCAATGTACTTCATAGTAACCTGCTGTGATTTTTCTAAAATATTTACATATTTACATTAATTGCAACCACAGAAAAATCAATTGAAACATCTCCATCACCTACTATGTCATATATAGACATAACATATATAAGGAAATACTTAATTTGCAAAACATAGTATAATATTAAACCCAAGTTCAATATTTTAGTTTATATGTACATGATAAAGACATTTAGCTAATTAAACTGAAAGTTGATCAATCATATTTGATGCTTATAAATAAATGTTTTGCTTTTTCAGAATTCTGTACAATGTATTTTGATCCCTCCAAGCTCTCCTTCTTCTCATCTTAGATCCACTCCCATCTCATTTCCCAATTTTGTCTTGTTTTTTACTTTAGAACTTACCAATTGCAATATAGGTTGACCTATTTCCGGTGTGGGTCCTTCCACTGGAGCATGGCTGACCTACCAAATGCCACAACCTTAAAAATGTCTGACTCTTCCTTCCTAGTAGCTATAATCTGTCCAAGAGCCTAACTTGGGGACACTCGTGAGGGTCTTGGCATTTCATGCTAGAAATGGACTCTCTTGATTTTTTGTAGGTCATTACAACTGCTATGAGTTTATGAATCCATTTTTTCTACATCTGTAACACTGTTTGCTTCAATACCCTTTCACCCTTGATCTCTGTCTGTTTTATTTAGTCTTTGCTCCCCCTGTTCTTCAATGGACCCAGAGAGATTGTGTAAAATACAGGTCCTACTTGTGAGTAAGCAACCCAAAACCACATACTTTCTCTATTTTACACACATATGAGTTGACATGTTAGCCACCATGCACTGCACAAAGAAACTTATCTGAAATAATCTAAGAACAGCACTGATTTAGATTTTGATCTCATTCTTCATCTTTATTATGTCTTTCATTATACTAATTTTCAATTTGTTTTGTACTTGTTTTTCATATCCCTTGATGCATCATTTTATTATTTGAAATCTCTCTTAATTTTAATACAAACCATCACAACTATAAACTCACCTCATAACTACTTTAACTGTGTTGAAGAAGTTATATTTGTGGAGTACAATTGGGTGTACAATATTTGATATATTCAAGTTTCCAAATCTTGTATCTTCTCTGAAGTGATATATATATTAGTTATATAATATATAATATATA
>NW_004949104.1:3705974-3716766 GCF_000317375.1 Microtus ochrogaster
TATATTATATATATATACTAATTTTGGCTTATAATAGACTAGCAACTTTGAATTTACTTATATCAATTGCCTTCAGAGACCATTTCCTTATAATAACATTTTTTTATTCCTCAATGTGCATCTTGGCTGGTAAGATGAGATGAAAAATGGTTGTATCATACTCTGTAAATCAGTCAGCAAGTCTGTGTCTTTTAACAGAAATTCACTATTTGATCCTAGTGGAGATGAAACAAGGGGGGGAAAGTCAACATACAGTTGTAGTAAATGAGTTAATGCCCTAGAATTCCCAAAGTTTAGGGAAAAATAGCAAGGAAGGACTATAAAATAGGATTACAATAAAATAATAAGCTTAAGAACTGAAAAGAAACCAACATGGTGCTGAAACTGATGATACTATAAAAGTGCTTTGTGCCAGCCATTTATTTGAGAGAGTACTAATATCTAAAATCTGGAAGAACTCAAAAATAAACACCACACAAGCAAATAATACATTCAGTAGATGGACAAATGAGCAGAACAGATGTCTTTCAGATGAAGACATAAAAATGGCCAATAAATGCATGACAAACTGCTCAGTTTGTCTAGCAATCAGGGGAATGCAAATCCAAGCCACACTGAAATTCTTTCTCACTGCAGCCACAATGGTTTTAATGTCCAGAAAGCAAAAAATGCCTGTGGATATGTGAAGGATAAAATAAATCTTTTTATAATTATGTCTGATAAATAAAATTATTTTATTAAATATAGAAATAAATGTGCTATTTACATTGTGTATCTTTTCCTATACACAAAAGTATAAATAAAAAATTAAATCACCATATAACACACCTATACCACTCCTGGTTATAGAGCTAAGGGATAAAATAAAAATGAGTCAATATCAAATAAAAAATATGTATATAGTTCATTAAAGAACTACTGACAATATCCAAGTTGCAGAATCATTTTGAGCACTCATAAACAAATAAATAGATATAAAAGAAAGTGTATATGTATATATATTGTGTGTGATTGCATATTTGTTGATATGTATTATTTATTATTATCAAAGCACACAGAAAAACTGAAGGCAAATCGATGTCATTTCTGATCATATCACATTAAGTAAAATAAGACTGATCAAGTAAAACTATAATGCATATTCTATTGTATAGAAAGCTACAAAAGTAAAGAAATAAAAACAGAAGAGATAATATAATGGAAGATATAAGATGCAACGTGAAGAAGAAAAGGGAAAAATTTTAATGCTATAAATGAGATGAAAAATGGCCTAAATACATATATCAACATCCTAATAAAGCACATTCTTCCACAAAGATCTTTAAAATATAATTATGCATAATGGTAAATGTTTAACATTCAATATATTATTTAAACAAATGTAGGAGATGAAGTATAATAAATACTTCTATATATTTTACAGACTAGTATATAAAATACTTGTTTAAAGTAAGTATCAGCTAACAGGGTAGCTGTTATTTTAACATAGAATATGTCTGTGCAATCAATACAGAAAATGAGTACTAAGAAGAGCTATGGAGTCAGAGATGTTCCCGCAGAGATGGCTTAAAGGCATTAGAACTACAGTGTAATAAATCACTTTAATCAAGAAAACCTCATTTGAAACAAAATATACTCAGGCACAATAGTATGGAATTAAGGTAATTTTATAAGCTTAAAATTAATATATCAATGTGAGAGAACAGGAAGAGAATAATAATTTTGGAATCACTAATCATAATCTCAATTTTCTGTTATGTTTATTAATTAAAGTTTTTTTTGTTTCATCTCCACACTGCTTCCTTCCATTCTCCCTCTTCTTTCCTCCTCTCTCCCCTTATTTTCAATTCACCTGTCCTCCACCTCTGTTCATAAAGGGCCAGGCCAACAAACCATGACATATTAAGTTGAGGTAGGACTAAGCTCCTCTCCTTGTATTCCTTGTATTAAGTTTGGGCAAGGCAACCCATCATTAGGAACAAGTTTTCAAGAGGCAGGCAAAATGTGAGGGACATGCCCTACTCAAACTGCCAGAAGCCTCACAAGTAGACTAAGCCTCACAACTACGGGTTCGGGTTCGGGTTCGGGTTCGGGTTTGGATTCGGGTTAGGGTTAGGGTTAGGGTTAGGGTTAGGGTTAGGGTTAGGGTTAGGGTTAGGGTTAGTCGTATGTAGAGTGCCTAAGCTGGTCTCATACAGGCTTCCTAAGCATCACCCATAGTCTGTGAGGTCCTATAAACAAGCCAGGGGCTTCTGGCTATTCTCTTGTGATGATTTGGTTGCATGGCTCATACAATTCTTCCATTTCCTCAACAGGATTCTTGCAGCTCTGCCCATTTCTTTGTTGTGGATATCTGCATCTATTTCCAGACATTCCTAGATGAAGGTTCTCAGATAACAATTGGTGTAGTTACCAATCTAATTATAGAAGATGGCCAGTGTAGACTTTAATCCACTATTACAAGAGTCCTGATGGAGGAAGGTCATTGGGTAATTAATAAAGAAACTGCTTGGCCCTGATAGGTTAAAACATAGGTGGGAGGAGTAAACAGAACAGAATGCTGGGAGGAAGAGGAAGTGAGCTCAGACTCGACAGCTCTGCACTCTGGAGCAGAGAAGCCATAGCTCAGCTCTCGGGGGCACATGCGATGAAGCTCCGACCCAGGATGGACGTAGGCTAGAGGCACACCTTGGGGTGCTACAGCAGATTATTAGAGATGGGCTAGACCAGGTGCGAGAGTTAGCCTAGAAGAGGCTAGATAGAAATGGGCCAAGCAGTGATTAAAAGAATACAGTGTCCGTGTAATTATTTCGGGGCATAAGCTAGCCTTGTGGGCAACCGGGTGCTGGTGACACAGCCCCGCCACTCTTATTACTACAGAGTCCTTTGCTGGTGTCATTCTTGCAGATTCCAGGGAGATTTCCTTGCATCAGGTAGCTGTTGATTTCCCTTAATAAAAAGTGTTGCTATTGTATCATTGGAGGTGTATTACTGGAATGGTATGGTATTGTTTTTGTAGGCCTTATAGCCAGATAACATAGATGCAATAAAGACAGAAGGGTAAAACTTAGGGGAGGACTCTGAGGAATAAGAAGGAAATGTAGTACCTAATGATAAAGGAGAGCCAAACAACACTAATGACTTTTGAAAAAAAGCATGAGGAAACATTATTTTAGAAGCTTAAAAATACATATATAATATATATGCAACTGTATACATGCACATCTACATATATAAAGTTTAAACGTAGCTTTAGCTATTCTACATATAGGATAAATTCTTATCCCAAGGCCATAGACATCCAAACAAATATGCAGTAGCAGACTTCTATCTTCAAATTGTTGGTCATAAGCATCAAAGGGACTCCCTCAGTATATAGTCACTTATTATTACCTTTTTTTAGCCTGAAGTAAGGCCAATTGTTGAAGACAATACTTGCTTCAAACACAGGACTTGGAAAAATTAAGTACATAGAAGCCTAGTCCTGAAAAATAGATCTTAAAATATCAAAAGCTACTAGGTAATCTTTCAAGAACAAAATAATTTTCATTTTTTTCTTTACGTATAAAATAATCACAAAAGTGGACAATGTCTGTATTCCCTATTCATTATTTTAACTATGTTATATTTTTGAAGTTATGCACCCCAGAGTCAATAAATTTGGTTTTTGCTAAGGGAACAATAGTCATTTATTAAATTCAAGTGTGCAGGCCTTGAATTTGCATAGTCTCCATGAATAGACCTAAATTGGAAGGGCAAGGGAATGAAGAATGAAAAGAAAAGCCCATTAGAAAACACACAGAGTCTGGAGTAGGATGAATGGGCCCTTTGTAGAGAATTCTCAGAATCCTGGATGTGCAGGGCCTTTGTTATACACAGATGAGTAGAAGGGTTGCTGCCCACAGCTGGACAAGGAGGCAAGGTTGTTACATGCAGACACAGAAGGAGGCAAGGCAGAGCTTTGGTTTACAGATGGATCAAGTAGACAGATTTGTCTAACCTTGCTAGGAGCAATCTTTGTAGGGGAGTGGTCTTTGGGCCATAAACATCCAGGAATGGGATGAGAAAGTTAAGATGGACATTTTCCGCACATACTATCACATACACACACAGAGATCAGAAAGGAAGGCTGTGCCATTTACTTCTAAATCTCATAGACTAGAGGTTATCATGTTGGGTTGGTTTGTCATTTTTACTTGGCTTTTGGCTGGAGCTCTTGACATGTCCTGTTCGTGTCTATAACACTCGTTCACTCAGAAATTCACATATCCAGAACTTCCTCTACTCTCCACACTGAAGGATATTACTTTTCCTTCATCAGTAAAACAGCACTGTCTCCTTGTTCTCATTTCATGGAATGATATAAGACAAATATTAGAAGTCTTTTTTGACTTTGAAAGCAAGTACTAAAATAAAGAAAGATGCATTTTGCAGCACAATTAATAAAACCCAGAGACAGAAATTGGGGTTCAATCTGAAGGTCAGAAAAACAAAACATTCAGCCACTGGCTATTACCTATACTTCAGTGTGAAATGGCGATTCTGCCTCCAGGAATCTCAGAATGAGACTGTGTGAGACCTATCTCCTTCCATTTTATATGCCTCTCTAGTGCCGGGATTAAAGGAGTGCACCACTACTGCCTAGTTTCTATGGCAAACTAGTGTGATTACTGGAATTAAAGGATTGTGTCACTGCTGCCTAGTCTATAAAACTGATCACTGAAATTCAGGCAAGATTTATTTATTAAAACACAAATCAAACATCACAAACACATTTTTTTCTTAGTTTTTAGGCACAAGGAGTAGTCAGATCGTGGGGACACAATATGAATTCAGTAACTTCTCATTCTAAGAAAGTAGGTGATGACTTAAAGTCTAGTGTCATAGTAGCTAAGAAATCTATAGAAAAATCATATATGAAGCTCTTTTACGTGTTTTGTTGGCTTTTAATTCTTTTGTTTGTTTTCTTTGTTGTTGTGGTTGTTGGACTGTTTGTTTGCCAATTTGGCATAAATTACTTGGAAAGAGAAATCCCAAAGGAGCATTTTTTTATCATATTTGCCTCAAGGCAAACCTATGAGACATTTTATTGATTGATGTTGGAGAACCTACCATACTGTGGACAATATTAACCCTCGAAATATGTCCTAGGATGTATAAGAAAGCAGGTTAGCAAGGCAGGAGGAAAAAGCTTTCAGACATTCCTTCTTCGTTGCCCAATAGCAGCTTCTGTCTCTATCTTCCTGCCTCGAGTTTGTGTGTTTATGTCCTGGCATGCCTTCATAGGGTCTGGTTTCTGGTTCCAAAGGCCTTTCTTGCCGTGTCTTTCGCATGGCAGGAAGGGTGAGGTGAGATGCACTCTCTGATTTCTCTCACAGGCACTAATTCCACTTAGAAGTATTCACTCCCATAAACTAATCAGTTTTGAGTTGTCTCCAAACTCACATCACTGCGTTGATACTTCATTTGCGCTGTAAATTTTAAAGAAGAAACATTTGATCAATAGTAAATACTATTAGCCAACACTCTGTTAAGTAGAACTTGATTTTTCTCTAAATTAGATTCCAATTGCTTTTTTAAAAGTCACCACAAGTGTTATGCTGTATTCTAACATAGCACAAACAAGATTGCATTTGTGTGGGTCAAATGTTCCAATCAAATCTCACTGAATAAAATAAAGCTGCTAGCAGGACTTTGCTCTTTCAGTAGACTCAGAATGACCAATTTCCTTGAGTTTATGACATTTTCCTTTGTCTTCAGTATCAGTAATGTACATCTCTAGGTTCATATTTTCACATTCACATATGCCTCTGGTCAGTCAGGAAATGGTACATACTGAAAAATACTCAGGGTAGTTCCCATGTTCACATTCTTTATTTAATCAAAATTGTAATGTCTCTTTTTAACATTTAATGTGTGTTAATTTATGTAGCTTTTTTCTTTTCCTTCTTTTTTTTTTCTCTTTTGAGCCTTTATTTGACTAGTCACATAGTCTAAGACATTAAAAATTTGGGGGAAACATGGTCTGTGAAAGAACAAAAAGTGAGTACTCTATATTAATTGTTTGTCTGTTGCTGAGCTAAAACACCATGATCAAAAGCTACTTACCCCCTCTGAGGAGTGAATGGGGGGTGGGATGGGGAGAATTGGGGGCAGGAGAAGAAGAAGAAAGGGAAACTAGGGTCAGTATACAAAATAAAAAAATGAATAAAGCAAAGCTACTTACTGAAGGAAAGCTTATTTTGAGTTGCCATTCTAGAGGAAAAAGATTCCATCTGGGTACAGAGGCACAACAAGGATCAAGCATAGCAGCAAAACTAGGACGCTGAGAGGTCATGTCCTTAACCATTGTCACAAGCACAGAGTGAGAACATGAAATAGGGAAAATCTATGAACTTCAATTTCCATCCCCAGGGACATACTTCCTGCAACAAGACAGCATCTCTTAAACTTTCCCAAGCACATATACATCAGAGCACCAGACATTCAAATACCTGAGCCTATTATAGGAAATAGTTCTCATTTAAATTATCACAGTTATCAGTAAGTCTCCTAAGTACTACTGTTACAATATGTATGATAATCATTTCTTACATTTTCTTTAAAAATTGATTTCTGCTCCTTCTGCTTTTCTAGACAGGGTTTCTCCGTAGCTTTAGCACTTGAGCTCTAGAACTCGCTCTGTAGACCATGTTGGCCTCGAACTCAGAGTCCTGTCTGCCTCTGCCTTCTGAGTGCTGGGATTAAAGGCATGCATCACCACCACCCTGCTATTTCTTTCTATATTTTATAAACCTGACACTTGGAGAAGAATGTACATGGCTAAGTATTCTGAGAGATTTAGCTCAGTAAGGCAAAGACTTCAAGAATTTGAAATCAAAGGATATATGAAAACATGCCATTGAACAGAAAATCTGAGTTTAACACACTGAAAATCCAGCCTAGAGATAAATTCACGGAGAAATCAAGGGCTAAGCAGGGCGATGGTGGCACACGCCTTTAATCACAGCACTCGGGAGGCAGAGGCAGGCAGATCTCTGTGAGTTCGAGACCAGCCTGGTCTACAGAGCAAGTTCCAGGACAGGCTCCAAAGCCACAGAGAAAAAAAAAAAAAAGGAAAAAAAAAATCAAGGGCTAGAGGAAGAACACTCAAATCAATAATGTAAAGCAAGTTTGAAAGAAGATGAAGGTTTTAGGAAGCAACAAAGAGGTCACTGGAATAAACTGAAAAAAAAAACTGAGCCAGAAGTTCTGCAGGACACAGGGGTACACGCAGTGCTCCCAAGGATCTGTTACTGATGTATGAATACGAAGATTACTAGCATAAATGGCTGATGTGGGAACTTGGGCTGAGCTTCCTTTTAGTGGTATCATTAATAAGGTATCATTGAATGGCATTTCACCAATAAGCTTAATATGGTTCTGAGAATTGGTTGATGCATTCTGAAAAACTTCCCTGGATATCAACATAAGTAATTTAAACTTTTGAAGTCAAGAAAAAATAGTGAATGAGGTATCTTGTACTTTATTAAAGTGTTTGCATAATATGATGTTAATATAAGCTCTGGTGATGAACTAGTATTTGGTTATATACATCCTACAATGTATCTTTTGCCAATGTAAAATCTTATTTGATTTGTAAAATTTCTGAGTTAATACTGTCGGGAACTATTTACCACTATATCCATAGTCCTATATTTTAGCATCACCCCTTGGTATTGTTCAGTGACCTGTGACAGGAAGAATATTTCCTCATTCTGTTTTACAAAATGTTAGTAAAAAAATTGATGGTTCCTCCCTATTTCTGTCCATTGACTGTCTAATTACTAGCTCTACAGGAAAAATTAAATTTTAATTTTAATGTCATTGTAAAAGACCCAGAATTGTCTCAGCATGAGACAATGTCATAAAGGTTGAAGGTATTTTGAATGCTAGCCACCTGTTCATGTATTAAAAATTTATTTAGTATTTTTAGGCTCATATGTGGCTACCTTTATGCTCAGATAATATATTGTAGTCACTATATTATTCTCCTATTGGGATTTGAAGTAGCTCCTATTTAGAAAGACCACGAAAATGCAGTTTAACCTGCATTTATTATTTAAATCTTGCATGTACGGTACACACACATTTTGTGTATACACATGCATATCTATATATATCCTGATACTTTATGAATATGTCACAATATTTCTTTGGCTGGATGTTAAGTGTAGTACTTGAAATAATTGCTTTTTATAATTCTTTTAGTGAAGCTATTTTATATCATAGGTTAGACTTCTTGCTTTAGTGTCTAGAATTTCTCAGTATACTTGCATCAGAAGAAAGATGTGACAATTGTTATTTTATTCAGTATGTTGTACTAGTAAAAGAAGGTATACCTGCAAATATGAAACTAGACAGAAGAGAGATATTTTCTCAGGAATGACTTACAGTTTTGCATCTCTAAAATTTAACTGTATGTAAACCATTCCTAGAGGACCCACCAACCAATGTAAAGTTAATGTAAATATTTTGCTCACACTTCCATCTAATTGATTTGAACCATTTTCTTACTAAAAAGCAAAACAGTTAGAAATATAGTTTGATAATATCTATTTGGAGGCAGCACCTCTTCAGAAGCAATTGTCATTATACAAAAAAATAAAGTTCCTCATCAGAAATGTTATGTAGGGTGTGATGATAAGACAGAGAATATCTCCAAGGACTAAAAGAAAATGATAGAAAAATAAAGCCATCAGGTTAGACTCAGCCAGTTTTTATTGAAAGTCCATCTATGGGTTGGACAATTTTATTGAAATTGAAGATGTGAGAAAGACAAGCATTGGTACACTCTTATTGGAAGTGGAGAGAGAAGTAACACACATAATGCAAAAATAACTTAGCGCCTACTATGTATGTGGCATTTTGGTAGGTGATCAAATGTAAGTTTAGAGAAAATTATTAAACAACTTTTGAAAGTGGTATATTTAGGGCAATTTGGTAATCAGTAAACATTTAAGAGGTTCATTCTTGGGGAAGACTAAATGTTGTTTTCCCAGCATATTTTAATTGCTATAACTCTTCATCTAGAGGTGGGACCCTGTGTATTTTCCCAATCCATATTAGCATATGAACTGATATTGTTATTGTTCAGGCCCCATCTAAGTAGCCATAGTGTTGAGAATTTACAGATGGGGCTTTCCTTGTGTTTAGAGGACAGAATCTTGCATTGGGACACTTTCCTGTAGTTGTCTTTTTTTTTGGGGGGGGGGCGGTTTCGAGACAGGGTTTCTCTGTGGCTTTGGAGTCTGTCCTGGAACTTGCTCTGTAGACCAGGCTGGTCTCGAACTCACAGAGATCAGCCTGCCTCTGCCTCTCAAGTGCTGGGATTAAAGGTGTGTGCCACCATCGCCCGGCTCCGTGGTTGTTTTTTGAATGCAGTTAGGAATTATTCTGATATACGTACATGACAGTGGTAAAATCTCCTTCAAGAGTTATGACTTCACTGGCTACAGGTGGTTGACTAGGGTTATCATACTGGGCATGATTTCCTTCTGGTTGAGGTCATCTTAAGTATAATTAAATAGCTGTTTGTTACCTCCAAGTTATGTATACCACTATTGAACCCTTGATGTTATCTTGTTGTGTTTGTTCATTGTCAAGACAGGAGTCAGCACTACAACCTCATTATTTGTGTTTTAATATTTTATTATAATATGACAGTACTCGATTCCGTTATTTTATTCTAATATTAAGTAGTAAAACTATTTTTAAAATATTATAGCTAAATTCATGGTTATTTCCTAACATTACATTTAAGTGAAAATAACTATATCATATTTATATGCTTTTATATAAAAAGATTGCAATGATTTATATACTTCCCACTTTGTAAGGAAAGTTTGAATATTTTTATTACTACTATTTAATTATTTGCTAATGAACAAATCTCTGTACGTTGCTTACTTTTTACTTTACTTGAATATATTTCTGCTTGTTTTCTATTTCATGAAGCAATGCTCTATTACTTTTTCTTAACTTGATCAAGTCACCCAAGAGAGAGGAACTCTCAACTGAGGAAATACTTCATTCATATATGGGGCATTTTTTGATTAATGAATGATATAAAAATGTTTAACCTAATATGTACAACACCAGCCCTGGTAAGTGTCCTAGGTTATATAAGAAATTAAGCTGAGCAGAATCACCCATGATCATTTCGTGTGCCCAGATTTCTCCTTTAGCTTCCTCTGGGATGGACTCTAGCCTGTAATATGAAATAAGCCCTTTCCTCCCCTACTTATTTGTTCCTGATTTTATCTATGTAACAAAAATCAAACAGAACACATTTACTAATATTTGTTGTTATTTTCATTTTTAAGTTACCTTTCATAGCTCACTCTAACATTTGCTGACCATCTACTATATGCTAAGTACATTATTATTGTTCTAACCATAGAGGAGATTAAAAAGAAAAGTATATAAAACAATAAATACTGTATACCCAGAGCAAAGAGAAACTGTTGCTCCATGAATCTCTAACCATAGATACATGTAGTTATGAAACAAGAAAGCTGTTGAACTCAATTGAGGAAGCAACATATTTAATGTTATTGAAGAGCAACAGAGAAATGGCTCAGAGAGTCAGGGTAATTACCACCATGCCTGGCAGAGATTTATACCTGGCGTTCACATGGTAAAAGGAGATAACTGGCCCTTACAGTATATTCTATTACTTCTACATGCACACTACCTCTCTCTCTCTCTCTCTCTCTCTCTCTCTCTCTCTCTCTCTCTCTCTCTCTCTCTC
>NW_004949104.1:3716866-3736829 GCF_000317375.1 Microtus ochrogaster
TCTCTCTCTCTCTCTCACACACACACACACACACACACACACACACACACACACTGAATAAATACAAATGTTAAACCAACAGCAAGTTCTTTTGTACAAGGCATTGCATAAAATGAGGAAGAGGAAAATAGGAAGAATAATAATTAAAATTAAGCAGATACCAGAAGATGAAAGGGTACATATTCAAACCTAAAGTCTTTGTAAATGTCTTAAATGCTTTCATGGCAACTTTAATTTAAATATTGTGATATATCAAATATTTAAAATGTGTTGTGCTGAGCATGCTTGTATTTATCCTTGTAATCAATTTTCCCTTCTTTTCATCATGTTTCTTCCATTTTTCTGTCATTTGAATGTATTTTTAAAAAGTAAATGACGTTAACATTCTACACAGTTCTACTGAGTTATGTCTGAATTAAATCATCATATTTTTTAAAAAAATGAACTTAGACGAAAACTACATATTTTAAATGAGTATAACAGCAGTGATTGTGTTTATTTGAGCAATTATATGTGACCATAAGCAGAACAGTAATTTCAAGAAATAGACATTGTTCCCAGTAGATTCTCATGAATATTTCATAAATTATTGGAAACGCTATTTCTAAGACATCATAGGTGGTTTTTCAGCCTCAAATAAATGGATAGGTCTTCATATTGAAATTATGGCACCATTGATGGTAAAGCTAGCTTTTCCCCACATTGAATGAGTTGGTTTTTATGGAAGGCTAAAGTGTTTGCATAGCAACAAAAGAGCTATAGCTGTCTATGTTCCAACCAAGTCTCATTATAAGAGAAGTAGATCATTGTGTAATGTTTTATTATAGACTTAAGTTGTCACTTCATGAGACAGAAGGAAACTGATAGGATATTGAAATACCATTTCTGTACTTTATAGTTATAGATTATTATAATGCTTACCAGAAACAGTCAGGAAAAAATGTTGATATGCTCAAAACTTGAAGTAAAAAAAATACAGAAAACAGGAAAAAGTAGAGATATTCTATGTCAATTGTAAACACTTTAAAGTTATGTAGTAGCTACTAGCAGTAAGATAAAAAAGAAAGAAAATGCAGTGATTTATGCCACCATTGCTTATTACATTATATTAAGTATAGGGGAAAATAAAAGGAAAGGAGTGATTATTGAAAGCTAATGTATAATATAAATTATTGGGCTTTTATAGTTGTTAGTATTATTTTATTATATCTTCAACAAAGGAGGATCTTTCTCAGCAAATATACAGCAAAATATAAGGGTGCCTACTAGTGTAAATTTTGATTAGAATTCAGAAATTAAAAATTTGTAAATGCACATCTTCCTTAAGAGCTATGCTTAGGAAAAGAGACAGGTCAACATTTTACATATAGTTTTTTATCAAACAACATCTCCTGAGATTATGTCCTACTTTTTTTCTAAAATCTGAATACCAAATGGGAAACCTGGAATAGTTATAACACGGCACAACATCACAATGATAGAAAATCTGAGACTATGAACAATGACCCAGATCAAGTACTTGTCTCATGATTATGAAAATATATGGTCAGAGTATTTATCAGGTTCATTACACAGAAAAGCATTTTTTATGACAGTAATGTGAGATAATCATATCTGATTCATTTAAACAAATGAAGTAACTGAAAATTCATAAAGTGATGAGCTCATCACAAAGATTTTGTAGAAGGAGACATGACTTTTTCTGACTATAACAGGCTTTTATTATCAGGTTTCAAACTCTCTAAAAATAGAATTGTTTCTAACAAAAGGCAATGTATATACCTAAGAGAACAACAAATGATTACTACCGTTAGGAATCTAAAATTTTACTGAATTACTTGATTACTGACTTCATAAAACTTCCATTATAACAAAAAACACATTCTTTTTCAAAATCATCAAAGATGTGATAATTATTATGGATGTGTTGGCACAAAATAATTTTAAAAACTACAAAGAATAACTAAGTGAAAAAGAATAAAAATTATACATTGAATGAACTATGAGTTTCCTGAGGTCAGAATAAGCTTAACCCTTCCTTTTTTAGCATACTCCTAATAACAAAGATGGTAAATTTTATGTAAATTCTTGGAGTCAAGGTTATATATATTATATATATATATTTATTATATTATATATATTATATTTAATATATTATATATTATATTATATATATTATATATAATACATATTATTTTTTTTCAATACAGGGTTTCTCTGTGGCTTTGGAGCCTGTCCTGGAACTAGCTCTGTAGACCAAGCTGGTCTCAAACTCACAGAGATCCACCTGCCTCTACCTCCCGAGTGCTGGGATTAAAGGCGTGCGCCACCATCGCCCGGCATACATATTATTTTTTATGATTCCTTTACAATCCCTGTATAGAAAAACATGATCAAATAATTTCTTCAATTATGAAAAAGAAAGGAGTAGAATTATGAGGACATTCTATTATATTGAGAAAAGTTTTATCTAATGTACCCATAGCTTAAAAAGTATATTAATATTTTCTTGCTCCCAAAGCTCTTGTTGATTTTCCTTAATTGATATCCAATATTGATGGAGGTTCCATCTTCTGAATGATACAAAGGTTTATTTGCAACTCTATTAAACATTTAATGTCAAATTACTTTTCCGTAATATTACAATATATTATAATTTATAAGGCAAATGACTAACATTATTTATGATATGCTGACAAAAATACTACTCTTAATTGTACCCTTTAGATGTTTACATTTTGAAATTAAAGTTAGTTTTTGCAAATATAAATAATTATTTGATATAATTAATCACAGAGTCAACTTTCAAATTCCTCACCTGGCTCAAAAGTTTACTTTGACTATTGAGTTGTTGAATCTATATAAAACAGTGCTCATTCATATTTTTCAGGTTCCCTTAAATTTCTTACATAATCTACATGTTTTCCCAATACTTTCTATATGTATGGGAATGTCTTTGGTGAATTATCTAGTGTAACTGAACCAAGAAAATTCTTTATATGGCACTGGATACAGAGCATAGTGCCCCCGTGTAGGCATTCTGTGTGCTATTACCCCAGTTACTGAGCTTCGGTTAATCCTTGAATTCCCCAAGAATGCCCCCTTTATTGTGTGCAGGGGCAGATTATATAGAAATAGCCATGCCCCAGCCAAACCCACCAGAAACCACTATCCTGCCATCAAGAACTCCTGAAGGTCTCGTGCTCAGAGCAGCTGTAGGCACTCAGATCAGGGGGTTACAAGAAATTGAGGATCTGGGGTCTCAGTGCTCCCAACAACTGGAGACATGATTCATTCCTGTTCTAAATGATAAGGCCAGAATTATTTTAAAAAATCTACGCATACTAGATTCTAATAATTGCTTCTATATGATGAGCCTCAACATTAAGTTCTGAGTGCAATGCACACATTCTAATTCATCCAAGGTCTGTTGCGTGTTGTGTCACCTGGATAGATTTCCAGTTGGCTGATAATGCTTGGATTAGCTGATAATGCTTGAATTAGTTCTAAATTGTTCAGAATTTTCCGTCCTGATTCATTGTGTGCTGTATGAAGTTATGTCAATGTTTGTTTTTGAACATGTTGTACCTAGTCATCTCCAAAGTTAATACGTTACAGTAAATTTGACTTGTAAGGTGATAACTCTTTTGTTATTCATTTGACCAGCAACATATTAATGAGGATTTATAAGAAATGGATGCATGTCCATAGATTTTTACATACTGTATCTTAAAAGGAATATACTCCACAAAAGTAAAGAATGCTTGGACATGAACTTTTTATGTTTCAAAGTCATGTTTTTTTATGTTTTTATTTACTTTTTGATTGCATTTTGCATTCCAACCAAAGTTCTCTTCCTATCCTTTTTTCTGTTCCCTTGCTCCCCCCCACCACTACCCATCGCAACAGCTATCCACTTCTGCCAACATTTAAGGGCCCTCACAGGGAGTCATCAAAGTCTGGCACATTAAATTGTGGTAGGACCAAGCCCCTTCCCCCTGCATAAGACTGTGCATGACATCCCACCATTGGTAATGTGCTCAGATTAGCTGCTTCATGCACCAGGGATAGATCCTGGTTCTATTGCCAGGGACCTCTCAGGTACTCCAAGATTCACCACTTTCTTCGACATATAGAAGGCCTAGTTTGGTCCCATGGAGGCTCCACAGCATGAGGAGGTCATGAATTTCCACGAGCTTGAATGAGATGTTTCTGTAGATTTTTCCATCATGATCTTGACCGCCCTTGCTCATATATCTTCCACCACCTCTCTTTGATTGGATTCCCAGAGCTTGGCCTGGTGTTTGGCTGTGGATCTCTGCCTCTGGTTCAATCAGTTACTAGATGAATGCTTTCTATTCTTTGTTTTTTTTAAAGTGGAGAAGTTCAATGAGAATTACATGGATAATAATACCATTGAATAGCATGGGTTTTCACACACTTTTAATCCAGGTTTTATATCATGTTTTATCTAAAATTGCTGAAATGAAAAAATAGTCCACCTATAATTTATTGAGTACCTTCTAAGTCTCAAGATCTCTAGCTATCATACAGTTAAAAGTAGTGAAAATTGCAGTCCTGAAAAATCTTATATTCTCATTCACTTGTAGATCATTTTGTTTGTAAACTTTCCGAATTTTCTACATCATTCATATGATTTTTTGTACATAATATACAGACATACTGATTTGGGAAATCTCAATTTGCCCCTCATATTGCATTTAGTACAGAGACTAAAGAAAGTGAATTATAAGGAATAAATTATTTTTAAAACCAACAGGAAGCCGGGAAATGGTGGTTCACGCCTTTAATTTCAACACTCAGGAGGCAAAGGCAGATGAATCTTTATGAGTTCTATGCCAGCCTGGTCTACAAGAGCTAGTTTCAGGACAGGCTCCAAAGCTACAGGGAAAACCTGTCTCGAAAAATAAAAAGCAAGAAAACAAAATCAAAACAAACCCTAACCAGAACAGTCCTCTAGTGTGTTTCCAATTAAAGAGTGCGGATTTTACACTTACAAAAGGCAGTCATTAGTCTTTTAGTGATACATTTTTACTAACTTTTGCTGAATAGAAAATTTTTTTTGCTAAAATATAAAAAAATCACTCTGAAAACAAAATAAATTATTTATCCTTGACTATGTTTTATTATTCTAATAGGTAAAGGCATAGATTTTTTTTATCCTTAGTGAAATTATTGGAAAAGTAAGAGAAATACTATGATGCTTAATTATTTTCTCTAAGCAGATAAAAATTTTAGAATAACTGTGTCTATGTTTCTGTAGGAACTAAGAGAATAAGTTCAACTGAAAAATGAAAATGGAATTATTGTCCCTGCTGAAAATATACACCTAGGTAAGAGGTGATAGCATTCTGAGTGTTCTCATAATAAGCACTGTAATAAACACCGGCTAAATAAAAATGGAATATTTAGCAAAAAAGAATAACTTATTATTAGTTATGCCACTTTCTACCTAGAGAAACTCCAAATTCACATTAAATCAATTCACAGCAGACTATTTAAGTCTAGGATCCACTACTTTACTCTAAAGATAATGTAAAAGAAATCTCCTCTTATGCCTTTTATGTCATCAGTCATTATTTTGACCTTGAGGGTTTTCACTGTTTCATCAAAATTGTGTACCGAATTAACCTTTATTTTAAAAGTTACATATCAAATCTCACAAGAATAATTTTAAGCTGTCAATAATACCTATGTGTGCCTCTGGCTTATTATTGCCAAGTTAACTCAGATATATTTCTGTTCTCAGTTGCTGCATTATCTTTTATAGATTCTTTGTTTTTTGCCTTGTTTGTTTCTGTGTTTGTTTTTTGATTGTTGTTGTTTTTATTTTATTTTTTAGTATTATTTTTTTTTATTGAAAAAAACATTTCCGCCTCCTCCCAGCCTCCCATTTCCCTCCCCCTCCTCCTGCCCCTCTCCCCCTCCCCCCACTTTTCTCCTCCTCCCTCTCCAGTCCGAAGAGCAGTCAGGGTTCCCTGCCCAGTGGCAAATCCAAGGTCCTCCCCCCTCCATCTAGGTCTAGAAAGGTGAACATCCAACCTGGTTAGGCTCCCACAAAGCCAGAACATGAAGTAGGATCAAAACCCCGTGCCATTGTCCTTGATTTTATTTTTGGTTACCAATAAAAACAAGCATGTAATGTACTTCATGTAGCTCACAAGATAAGTGTTATGACAGATGAAGCATCAAAACTAATTTATCAGTGTGGAGTAAAGCACACTGATACTCTCATTTCTATAAAAACAATCCTCTTTTGCATGAGGAGAGTTCTCCTCCTAACAAAACCCAGTGTGTTCTACGCGAGGACAGTTTTGGAAACACCACCCAGACGAAAGAGAGGGCTTAAGTTACAGAGAAAGCACAGCAAATGAACAAAATGACTGGAAGAAATAAAGTGAATTACAGGGCAAGAGAAAAGAGGGAGTGGAAAGAAAAGGCAAGGTGGAAAAGATAGGAGGTAGGGAGAACTTAGGAAGGTAGAGAGAGGGATAAATATTAAAATACAAATGGCTCTTCCCTTTGTAGATTTCTCATGTACAAAGGCATATGATATTTATTTATCTGTGTCTTGTTGATTTCTGATAATATAGTAGCCTCCAGAATCAACTATGTCATTAGAATTACATTCTTACATTCTTTTTTTAAATATATTTTACATTTGACATTACAATATAATGAAATAATTTCCACCTCTCATTTTCTTCCATTCAAACCCAACTTGCTTTCTTTCAAATTAGTGGTCTCCTTTTTATTAATTGTTGTTACATGCATATATTTATAAACCCAGAGATTTCGTTTTTTCTTTCTTTTTTAACTTGTTTATTTTTTAAACAATCTTTTCTCATTTTACATATCTACCTAGATTTTTACTCTGTTACCTCCTTCCAGTCCCTTTCAGCTTCCTCCACCCCAACCCCCATCTACTCCACAAAAGGGTAAGGCTTCCCATTAGTGAATCAAATAAGTGGGATTATCACTTAGAGGAAGCACCAAAGCCCTCCCTCCTATGTCTAGGCTGAGTTAGGTATCTCTTCAAAAAGAAAGGGAACCAAAAGACCAGTTGAAATACTAGCGATAAATCTTGATCCCACTATCAGTGGCCAGCCACACAATTGTCACCCACATTCAAAGGGCCTAGTTTGGTCCTATACACATCTCTCCACTCTTCACATCAGTGAAGAGTCAGTGAGCTCCCACTAGATCAGGTCAGCTGGATTTGTGGTATCTCCACCATGGTCTTGACCCTTTTGCTCAATTATTGTTCATCTTCCCTTCATCTGGTCTTCGGAAGCTTGACCCAGTGCTTAGCTGCATCTGCTTCCATCAGTTACTGAATGAATGTTCTATGATGAAAATTAAGGTAGTCATCAATCTGATTACAGGAGAAGGCCAGTTCAGGCACCTGCTCCATTATTGCTTAGGGTCATAGCTGCAGTTATCCTTGTATGGTCCTGGGAATTTCCCTTCTGCCATGTTTCATGCTAGCCCCATAATGAATCATTCAATCAAGATATGTCTTTCCTTGAGGACCCTCTTTTTCATTCCCTCAACTCAACCATACTTTTCCCTCATTTTCTCCTTTTCCTTCATGTTCTCCCCTCCCCCTTCCCATTCTGAATTCTCTTCTTCCAAACCCAATGCTCCCAGTTTTCTCAGAAGATCTTGTTTATTTCCCCTTCCTAGAGGGATCTGTGTATTTCTCTTTGGGTATTCATTGCCACCGAGTTTTACTGGGTTCATGGGCAACTGGCTGGTTCTTCTTTGTTTTATATTATCCATGTATAAGTGATTACATACCATGTTTGTCTTTCTGGGTCTGGGTTACATCATTCAGGATTTTTTTTTTTAAGCTCCATCCATTTGCTTGCAAATTTCAAAATGTCGTTGCTTTTTACTACTGATTAGTACTTCATTGTATAATTTACCACATTTTTTTAAAAAGTATTCTTCAGTAGGGGCAACTAGGTTGCTTTTATGTTCTGGCTATTATGAATAATATTGCTATGAACACAGCTGAGCAAATGTCCTTGTGGCATGAGTGTGCATTCTTTGGGTATATGCCCAAGAGTGGTATACGGGGTCATGAAGAACTGCCATAATGATTTCTAAAGTGGCTGTACAAGTTTGCATTCCCACCAGCAATGGAGGAGTGTTCCCTGTATTATACATTTCCCTCAGTATTAGCTAAAATTGGTGTTTTTGTTTTATCTTAGCCATTCTGACTGGTATAAAATTGTATCTCAGAGATGTTTTGATTTACATTTCCTTGATGACTAAAAATGATGATCAATTCCTGAAGAGTCTTTTGGCCATTTGAGACTATGCTGCCAAGAATTTTCTTTTTACACCTGTACCCCATTTTTGATTGGATCATTTGTTATTTTGATGTCTAGTTTCTTGAGTTCTTTATATATTTTGGAGATCAGTCCTCTGTCTAATGTGGGGTTGGTGAACATATTTTCCCATTCTGTAGGCTGCCATTTTGTCTTGTTGACTGTGTCCTTTGCCTTACAGAAGCTTCTCAGTCACACAAGGTCCCATGCATTAATTGTTGCTCTTAGTGTCTATGCTACTGATGTTATAATTAGGAAGTGCTATTGGTATAGGAGTTCCTTATGTTTGTGTGCTGCTTTCATTGGTTAATGAATAAAGAAACTGTCTTGGCCTTTTGATAGGGCAAAATTTAGGTAGGCAGGGAAAACAGAACTGAATGCTGGGAGAAAGGAGGCAGAGTCAGAGAGAAGCCATGGATCCTCTGCAGAGATGGGTACCGGTTAGAATCTCCAATAAGCTACTGCCTCATGGTGATACGCAATTAATGGAGATGGGTTAAACTGATATGTAAGAGTTAGCCAATAAGAAGTTAGAAGTAATGGCCAAGTAGTTTTAAAATCAATACAGTTTCTGTGTGGTTTTTTCGGATGTAAACTAGCCAGGCAGCCAGAACAAACAAGCAGCCCCTTCTTGTAACATGCTTTCTTGTGACTGTGCATTCACGGCTACTTCTCACTTTCTGCTCTATGAGGCCCAGTGAGGCTGGATTTGCGTTGAGATCTTTTAACCATTTGAAAATGAGTTTTGTGCATGGAGATAGATATAGATCTATTTGCATTCTTCTACTTGTTGACATCCAGTTATGCCAGGATCATTTTTGAAGATGTTTTCGTTTTTGCCATTGCATTATTTTAGCTTCTTTATCAAAAAATCAGGTGTTCATAGTTGTGTGTATTAATATCAGGGTCTTCAGTGTGATTCCATTGGTCCACCTGTCTGTTTTTATGCCAATACCAAAATTTTTCACTATGGTAGCTGTTTAATAGATCCTAATGTCAGATATGGTGATGCTTCTGGAAGCTCCTTTATTTTAGAAAACTGTTCTGGCTATCCTGAGTTTTTTCTTTTTCCATATGAAGCTGAATATTGTTCTTTTGAGGTCCGTGAAGAATTCTGTTGGAACTGAGGGAGATTGCATTGAATCTGCAAATTGCCTTTGGTAGTATTGTCATTTTTATTTTGTTGATCATACCTATCTAAGAGCATGGGAGGTCTTTCCATTTTCTGATATCTTTAGTTTCTTTCTTTAAAGACTTAATACTATTTTCACACAGGTCTTTCACTTCTTTGGTTCACATTGCCCCAAGATATTTTATGTTTTTGGGGGGCTATTGTAGAGGATAATGTTTCTCAGGTTTCTTTATCAGACATTTTGTCATTTGTATATTAGAGTGCTACTTATTTTTTTTTTTTTGAGTTGATCTTGTATCCTGCCACATCACTGAAGGTGTTTATCATCTGTAGGTATTCCATAGTTAAATTTTTGGAGTCACTTATGTATACGATCGTATCATCTGCAAATAGTGAAATTTGACTTCTTCTTTTCCGGTATGTATCCCCTTGATCTACAGTTGTTATCTTATTGCTTTAGAACTTTGAGCACTACATTGATTAGATATGGAGATAATGAACAGTCATGTCTTATACCTGATTTTACTGGATTTGCTTTCAGTTTCTGTTCATTTAATTTGATGCTGGCTGTCGACTTGCTGTATATTGCTTTTATTGTATTTAGATATGTGCCTTGTACCTCTGATCTCTCCAAGGCCTTTATTATGAACTGGTGCTGGTTTTTGTCAAAAACTTTTACAGCATCTAATGAGGTTATTTTATTTCTTGCAGTTTATTTACATGGTGAATTATATTGGCAGATTTCCATATGATGAACCCTCCCTGAACTTCTGAGATGAAGCCAAACTGATCATAGTGGAAGTTTTGGGTTATTTTTTGATGTGTTCTTGACCATTTTTGCCAGTATTTTATTGAGTATTTTGCATCAATTTTCTTGAGGAAATTTGGTCTTTAATTCGTTTTTTTTCATGAGTTTTTGTGTAGTTTGAGTATCAAGGTAACTGTAGCCTCATAAAAAGACTATGGCAATGCTCCTTTGTTTTTCTTGTATGGAAATATTTGAGAAGTATGAGTATTGGTTCTTCATTTAAATTCTGGTAGAATTCTGTGCTAAAATAATTCATCCCTGAGCTTTTTAAAAAATTTTTGATGGGAGACTTTTTATGACTGCTTTTATTTCAGTAGAGGTTATAGGTCTATTTAAATTGGTTATCTGGTCTTGATTTAATTTTGGTATGTAGTACCAATCCAGAAAATTTTCCATTTTTATTATTTTTTTTCATTTTTAGATTTTTCAATTTTGTGGAGTACAGGCCCAGGGGTCACAGATGTGGTAGAGGATGGTTGCTACCACAGATGTAGGGATACTGCTCCAGTGTTTTGGGGGTTTGTGGTTTGAGGTGGAGTGTGGGATCAGGACCCTCCAGATAGCAGGGCCCTCCATCAAGTAATGTAGACACTGACATTTCCAGGGTAGTAAGGGCTAGGACTCTGGAGGTATCAGATGAGGTGGGGAATAATTGCAGGTGTAGGGAGTCTGCTCCCGGGTCTTTGGGACTTCACAGAGTGGGGGTAGAGTGTAGGATGTGCCTCCATGGGCTGGGATCTAGAGAGCAGTGCCCTCCAACTAGGAACCCAGACACTTACCTCTCCAGGATCAGTCAGGGTCAAGGCTCCATTGCTCTGAGATTATGTGGATTAAACATATAAATTTATAAATATGTAAATACAATATATATTTGTATATATTGCTTTCATAGATAATTATGGAATTAGACAACCAATTGTTATGCTTTTTCCTGGGGAAAATTCCTCTCACTCACACACTTAATGATATTTTCTTTATCAATTAATCAGTTGACATGCGCTTTAGTAAATTCTATATTTTGTTTACTTTGAATAGTTTTTCAGTATATATAGAAACATAGATGTCTCCTGAAGGTTAATTTTCTCTTGGTTAATCAGTAACAGTATCCAGTAAATCAGCTCAGTAGCAAAAGAAATGTCCATTCAGGAAAGGAAAGTATAAAGGAAGGAAAAAAGCAAAATAATATTCCTCCTTCCATACTCTCTGAAATCTGGACTCCTGACATAAGGGGTGTCCCACATAATGGGACTCTGCAGGTATATTAAGGCAATCAGGACAACTTCAGTTGAGTCTCTAAACTCAAGAACTTCTAGGTTGTGACACACTGACATTAAATCTAACCATCCCACCATTAATTGGGATATTTCATTATATCTCATGAATAATGTTTATGCAATAATTAAAACCAAGCTAAAATTTACCAGATAACTACTCATATGTGAGATAATGTTTAAACATGTATGTAGTTTGAGTTTTATATCAGTTAATAAGTAGTTTCTACAGCAAGTTGCTTTACAGAAGCAGGGGTTTTCAATAGCAGGTAAACTGCAAACCCAGAAGCAGAATTGTGGACCAATCTAGGCGGACACTGTCCTTCTATGTTTCACTGGATAATGCATCACTATATTCAAAGGACAGCACTCATCCTTGGTGCTCAGCTTATCCACTGGACTTTCTGTTGTACAACCACCCACCCTCACCCTTTTTAATTTTCCCATTTAGTCCTTCTCTCAGAAGAATAGAACTATCTGACTAGTAAGTTTGGAACGGCTTCCCATTTGAGCAATTCTGCCTTATGGAGAATGTTCTGGCCACCTTCCTGAGCCGTGTGGTGAGCTCAACATGCTGGCAGTGCTCTCTGGAGCAGACTGTAGTTGTCCATTTCTGGTGACTGAGTAAATAAGTTGGTCTACATTAGGGGATGTTCTCAAATTAGTTTGGCTGTGTTTTTAATCCATGTCCTTTGCTCATTTGTTCACTTTTTCATAGCAATAAAACTCAAAATTTGTTCTCCATCTGTCTTAATTTGTTGTCTATATCTCTCTGTTCATTCTAACCATGAACATTAAAGAAGGTTGCTACTTGGGTTTGATTAAAGCTTCAACTATCAGTTCAACTACATTTTTGGGTTGGTTGTTTAAATAGGTATTTTGTATTTCATGATAATTTCAAGAGCCAAGAACATTCTTCAACATCATTGTAAGAACATAAAATATCATTTTCAAGTCTTTGATAGAACTATATTTTAATAGTTTTTAGAGCATTTTGAATTGATGAACTTGTCCATCAATTGTTCTCTTTGATGAGTCCTAGTAATACAAACCTAGCTTATTAAAAAATATGAGTGGATGCAATACTTTGTAAGTGTTCAATCTATTTTGATCTGAGTAGTTCAGTTTGACATAGCAAAACACCATGCATATGGCGATTTCAAGTACACATATTTCTCTTGCATTTTTTAAAAATATAATTAGATTTCAACATTATGAGTTTCATTGGATTGATTTTGAATTTTTATCACACTTTATGATTTTATTCAACCTGACTCCATTCAGTATTTTACTTCACCCCTTTCCTTTTCCAAAAGAGCCCTGATCTTCCTTCTAATCTTTTCCTTTTTGAGTGTATATTCCATAAAATAGAGTTTGTATTTCCTTTCTAATCCTGGCTTAATTTTCTAAGCACATAACCTTAATTCCTACCTTGTATATTTTGATGGTGGAAATCTGAGATGAGGAAGTCTACCATCTGATCTGGTACACACAGAAGGAAAACATTTTGTGTAGTCTCATGATACACACTGATCCACTTCGTCTCCCTCCAAACTCTACCAAATTTTACCTCTTTATAGGCAATATCAGAAAATAGAGCAGTGGTAAAATATAAATTATGAAGAGGGAACACAATTCAGCCCATAGTAAGAATCTCTGTCAAAAAGGCTAATAATTAGCAGTATACTATTATTAAATCCTTCCCAATACAGTTCTGTGTTGTGGTCAGTTCTGTTCCATTGTGAACTATTTTAAGAAATAAGATTAAACTTAATTTCATAATTTTCCCAAGATAATTTATTGGCAGAAATTCAGTATGAAGCCCTCGGTTAGTTTGTTGATATATCTCATATTGTGATAATTCCTACTCCTGGGTGTGTTCTGTAATTGTCAACACAGAGGAGAGTTGTGCCTATGCGTGTGGGAAAAAATACAACTAATCAATAAAATATAAGAGTAGGTTAGTCACTTTAATGCTATGGTATCAAAATATCTCATACAAGTACTACTTTGATATTTAAGTATCAAATTTGTTTTTATTTTGACATGTAAACCAAAGTATTTTTTTATGGTGAAGACAAGCAAGGACACAGGATTGATACTTTGCCATAAATAAAAAAAAATTAGTGTAAACACTAAATTCTAGATAATAAGTGTCAGCAAGTGTTTGGTTGTTTCCAAAGTGATGTCACAGAGCTTATTATCAGATAACAACTAATTGCATTATATAAATAATATTTATAAACTTTAATAATAAGTTTCCTAGGCCATTGAAAAGGATAGTAGCTTGTAAAGATTAATTGACTCCTTCAAACTCTCTCTTTCCATAACACATGAAAGTTATGTGTATGTTTCAACAGTAAGTATACTAATTTGTTTGCATATTATTCCTTAAATGCCATTAATTTATGCTCCATGATTGTCAGAATAATCAAACGATGCAAATCCTGATGATACTTGGAGATAAATTTATTCACAAAATATTTTCAGTATGCTCTTGTTTTCAGGTTTTAGTGTTGATACATATTAAAATAAAAATGAATTTTCTCATTCTTTCCTATTATTTCATCTTCATTTCCTTTTCATACCACTTTAGTTCATTAATTGTTTGTGGCTCTTTATAATTCAATTCATGCTATTATGTGAAGGCAGTAATCTCACAGTAATTATTATTAATACTTTTACCAGCATCTGCCTCACTAATAGAGAACTTTTACTGAATCAGTAAATTTCAGATAACATCAATCAGAATTAATATTATTCAGATAGATTGGATAGTGAAAACAGCAGAGAAATAGAGCCTGTATAAATAATTCATAAGGCAGTATTCACAAAAGGTATCATAAAAAAGATCGCTAAAACAAATTGTTTCATTTGTTTTTAGTTTTCTTTCCAATGTGAAGTAAATAGTCCATAGAATATGTTATTTGGCAACTCTCATAGAAACTGTTGTCAAAATATGGTATCTGAGGACTTAAGCTAGGAAATATTTTAATAAATTATTATATTGTGTTCCTCTTGGAAATACAATGCTGTAGTCAAAATCAGCGGTTCTCTTCATTGTATCTCTTAGCAGAATACTTTAAGCTGCCATAGGTTTATCATCAGCAGTAAGATCTGTGCCTACCTCCCTTCCTTCTCTTTGAGTTGAATCCCCCATCTGTCCATAGATCCCCCACATGCCTGAAGCACAGCCTAAAATGGATTGAGTATAAATCAGATAGTAGAGACAGAAAGTACTATGAACTTTTAAAGTTTCTTCACAACAAAAAAGAGACACATTTCAAATTGAAAACTTCTGGAAGATAAGACAAAGCCCATAGTGCTCTTTTATTGATGTACTATGTAATGCAGCTTTTATACTCTCATATCTCCTGTAATAGAAAATATGACCTGGAGCTACACATAACACCAGCATTTGGAACCATTACAGGCCTTTGTAAAGTGTATTATGCCTCAGTGATACATTCAGAGAAATCCACAAGCATATAAATCTAACTATTGCCCTCAAACTACACCCTGGGGTGAGATTCCAAGTTCTCAGAATATGAATGGTTCTTAGCAGGTTAAAATTTCAGAACCATTGGCTGTTCCTCAAACGAATGCTTGACCTCTCCCCAGACAGAAACTAGAAAGTATAGCAGAATAGCATAAAGACAGAATTGTTAATTCTATAACAAATGTAAAGATAAGATATAAGATAAAAGAATATTAACCATTCAAGTGTAAGAACACATACAATGATTATAAGATGCCTGTATACAACATTTTTTATCATCTTTTCCCCATTGCCTAAGCTCTTTTCAAAGTACTGCTTCTTTCTTTACAGTGAGTTCAATTCGATAGCCACCAGCATACTTTCCGTCATATTTATTTGTTTCACCAATTGCCACAGAGTAACTCTTTAACAAACATCAACTGATAATTGAAAATTCAGGCAAACTAGATGCTACCTGCTTTTGTTCTAGTTCCCCATTGTTTTTAAAGTGCAGACTGACTATTTGAAAAATTTTGTGTTCCTCCTGTGCTACTAACCATGGGAGTCCATAAATAAAAGCCCAACAAAAAGTTTCCCACATATGTTTATCTAAAAGCCATCTGCATCTTTTTAGTTCCATTTATTTTTTATTTTTTTTTTGTTGAAAAAATTTACGCCTCCTCCCCGCCTCCCATTTCCCTCCCCCTCCTCCCACTCCTCTCCCTCTCCACCCACTCCTCTCCCCTCTCCCAACTCCTCTCCCCCTCCACCCACTCCGTTTCCCCTCCCTCTGGAGTCTGAAGAGCAGTCCGGATTCCCTGCCCTGTGGGAAGTCCAAGGTCCTCCCCCCTCCATGCAGGTCCAGGAAGGTGAACATCCAAACAGGCTAGGCTCCCACAAAGCCAGTTCATGCAGCAGGATCGAAACTTAGTGCCATTGCCCTTGGCTTCTCATCAGCTTTCATTGTCCGACATGTTTAGTTCCATTTTTAAAGATCTCTGTGTATGTCTGTTATGTTTTTTGTGGTTTTTTGAGCATTTGTGTGTGCGGAGGTGTTTGCCTGTATCTATGAGTGGAGATCTGAGGATACCAAGGATCCTCCTCCAGAGCTCTGCTGTGCCATTGATCAAGGTCTTCTTCCTGAAACTATGGTTCAAGTCTCAGGTTTCATCTAGGCTAGAAGCCTCAGCAATCTCCCTGTCTCTATTCTCATGGGAGCTGTGACCACAGGACTGCAGGGAATAGAGACTGGGTGTAGGGATCTATTCTCGATTTTCCGGGCTGTGAAAGAGAAGCCTGGGTCATCTCCCCAGGCATGGTTTAGTTCAGTCAATAGATAATCTCTAAAATAGTATTATATCTGGTACATATTTTCTCCTATTATATATCATTCTTGTTTTCCTCTTCTAGAAGAAATGTAAATAGCATATATCCCGATAAAAAAATATTAGTTTGAAAAGCATATTATATAGATACATTTTAGTATCTGTATAAATAATAAATGGAAACATAAAACCTTTAAGCTTGGAATGCATATTCAAATATGCAATTGTTAAACATTAAATATATGCTTCCAGTAATCAGACTTTGAGAAATTTTCTAACATAAAATGATGGATGCACTTTAGGAAATTACTTTAATTCTCTATTCAACATATTGCTATCCATCACCCTCAAGACTTGTAAAACCAGCCTTAACATTTCCAAATCTTTTAACTGTAACTGAGGTGTTACCAGAATTTCTTAATTTCTCAGTCATAAAACTGATAAGGACCAGAATCAGAAGATCTGAAATTTTAACAAACTGTTACCTGAAAACTTTTAATTATGTTAACACTAATTAGGTACACTTCTTTCTGATAAGTGCTGTCTTAATAACTAATCTGATTTCTAGAATACATTAGAAATTGTTTCATTCCCTCAACCACAAATTAATAATCTTCTGGATATTGCTCTCAAACTCCTAATACCTCTTTAAAGAAACATTACAGAACAGAGATGCTCATCAATACTACTACTGTCATGTTCCAGAGGCGATTGAGCAGTCTTGTAATATAAATAAACACATATTCAATCTTCTTATGGAAAAAATAGCTTACTCTAGAGCAATTTTAGTTGTTCCCTTTTTTTTTTTTTGGTTTTGTTTTGTTTTCTGGTGCTGTTATAAACACCAAGATGCAAAGAATGTTATGGAGGAAAGGGTTTACTTAGCTTACACTTCCAATCTTAGGCTATCATTGAGGGAAGTTTTGTGAGATGGCTCAAGTATCAGTAGAAACAGAAATCATGGAGTAAGGCTGCTTCCTGGCTTGCTGTCTAAGCTCTGATTAAATAGCACCATTTTACTACCTAGGGTCTCCGTATAAGGATGGCATTGCCCACAGTGTACATGGTTCTCCTATATCAAATGACAATCAAGAATATTCTCCACAGATCTAGCCACAGACCAATGTGTTGTAGGAAATCTCCCAGAAAAGATTTCTCCTGATAAGTCGGGCTGTGTCAAATGAGATCTTAAGTTTATTAGATTAGACAGACCACTTGTCATTCAAATACGCAAATACATAGCCTCAAGCCATAGTATTTCCTTTCTTATTTGTCACTCAGATCCTAGATTAGTATTGTAACATAAATTATAGTACTATTTTAAAATTCCTACAGTCTTCAATTTTTTTTTGTCAATGGGTTAAAGTCCATGTTTACAAGTCTAGACATGATGGAATACTACAAAATTAAAAGCAAGTTATATACTTTCTTATTCCAAGAGGCAAGAACAAGGGCAAAGTTATAAACAGATTAAAGCAAAAGCAAAGTTTCATAGTGCAAAATTCTCAGTGTTTGATGTCTGAGACTCACTCAGTGTCTTCTGAGCTTCAGAGAATATTGGTAGATCCACTTTCTCCAGCTCTGTTATACACAGCATATGATTGCCTTTTAGGCTTCTGCATATGTTTGTTAAACAATAGGAGTATCGACTGTAGCAATGTGGCATTTTTAATTATCGTGTAAAATGATTGAAGCTTGACGAGAAGTCATACATGTTAAAAATAGGTCTTGATTTGACTCATTTTTGTGAGCCAGTACCTATATAAGTCTAATTTTAATGTACCTTAAATAAATTATTCAGATCATCAAAACTTGCATAAGATTTTTAGCACTTTCTTCCGTTTTTTGAAAAACATCCAGGCATTTTACTCTTTATAAATAAGTAATGTTATTTAAATACTTCTATTTTACATCCTAACATTTTACGGTTTTTTTTTGATACCATGAGACATAGTCACTTCAACAAATACTTTGTATTGTGAGACTATGTATATAGGAAGCAGGTATTAAGCAATGTCTCTCTTCCTCATATAGATTGTAAGGCTTATGTACAGAGTGTAGGTGAGAAGTTACTGGTAGGAGAACCCTTAAACAGCCAAACGACACTCTTTACGCAGTATCCATGATGGCTTTCTCACTGACACATAGGTCGAGGCTCCTCTCATTGGTCCTTTCAACCATTTGTTTTTTTTTCTCCCAAAGGCCACAATGCCATGTGCAATTTTGGGAGAATTATATGCTGGGTTGAGAGAAGTGGCTGAATACTCACAAGAGATCCAAATGGCCTTGTTTATTCCCTCATTCTATGAGTGAACACATAAAATCACAAGTTCAGCAGTAATTTTATTTTTCTTATTTGTTAATTTACTTATTTATTTGTTCGTATTTATTTATTTATCGTTGAAAGTAAGCGTGGAAGAACTCATGAAGGTGGCAGGTTTTTGCCTTGGAAGATCACGCTGTGCAGCGCCTCTGTGACAAAGCAAAGCTGATTACAAACTACATAATAAGTGAATGTAGCAAATTAAGATTGTGTGTGTATTTACTTTACTTTTCAGCCTTTTATTGTCTCATCTCAAACAAACCTCTCCAACCACTAAAACCATAGTGTTCTCACAATACCTTTGAGTTAGTAAAAATATACATTTTACCTATGGTTTTGGGATGTTATCAAAACGACCTTGCTGTGAAGGAATACTCTCCTCAAAGAAGAAAAAGCATAAAGGGGAGCATACATTGATCCCCCAAACCTTGCTTTTCTTGATGTATGTCTCATCATCCTAGAACTTCTAATATTCTAAGAACTCTACTACAGTGAAAACTGAAGTTTCACCCAATGATCTCCCTGGCCTCATTTTGGGGGACTCCAGATGTGTTACACAATGCCAGGACTCAATCAATCCCATTGCTCTGTTCAATCTTATTTCATGCACTCAAAACCAGTACCTTGTGTGTGACTCATACACATTGTCAAGATCAACTTTCAGCTTGAAATGCAACCTTGGCAACTTGACCATATTGTCTGTATGCTAATCCTGAGAAAATATCTCTCAGAATATTTCACCCCAGTGACACTGCCTTCTCATTAATCACAGCTGATTTTTCAGCCCCAACTAACAGCAATCACATATTCCTAAAGTATATTGTGTTAGTGGAGCAGAATGCCCTTGTTTTCCTCTGAAAATTAACTAACCAGGTCCCTATTATCTATATTTCCTACAGTAATTGTCTTCCAGGCTTCCACAACAACAGTTTAATAAACCCCCAATGTTTTCAGTATTTTAATCCAAATTTCCAAACACTTCTACAGGCCTTCCCCACAAACAATATGGTCAGATCCATCATAACAATACTCTACTCTTAGTACAAAAAACTGAGTTTGTCGGGAGTCTCAAGAGGGATGGAATTTATAGATACACACATACATACTTGCACACACACACACATATGTATATTCATACATGGATACATAGTATACCTACACATAGACATAGCACATAGACTATATATATAGTCTGTATAGTCTAGTAGTGGCTATAAATTGGTTTGTATTTGGGTGTGTGGGGAGTCAGGGTGAACCAGGAGGATGTAG
>NW_004949104.1:3737192-3749024 GCF_000317375.1 Microtus ochrogaster
TGCCACCAGAAGTTTTAATCCATTTTGGGGATGGGGTTTTCACCTTCAACTCATTTAATCAATAAAATCTCTCTTAGGGAATCTATAAGCAGTGTATCTGGAAACAGTTAATCTCAGCAGCTGAAATTAACCACCACAGGCTTTTTTCATTCAAACAAACCAGTACCCCAAAGTTACTTACTCATATATTAACCACTTTTAGAGTTCAGTAAATAGACAAAGAGAAATAATATATGTTTCTGTTGTTCTTGAGATGAGGTGCTTCAAAACATATGGGAGAAAATGTAAGAGACTTTCAAAATTACTTGATATTTCAATTTCTATTTAACTTGTTATATTTTATAGATAAAATGATTTAGATGTAAATTTTACATCTGTGATTCTATTCATGTTCACTGAATTTTTCTTAAGTAATATTAAAATTATTTATTTGTACTTATAAATGTGATATAATGAGATTTGACTTTCACATTTTGGATTTCATTACAATAAAGTTTAAACATCAGTATTAGATATTGCACAAGAAGCAGGACTTTCTATGTAAGAAACTCATAATTGTATAAGGTCAAATATCCAAAAAAGCAATTTCTTCTTGAATAACCAGAAGTATATTGCATACCACAATATCTATTCTTTTACTTGAGAAGAATAAAGTTAAGCTCCTATTCTGATGCAACAAAAAAGATTTTATATTATTTTTCTACAGTCTTAGTTATGTGTAATAGAGAAATAGAAATTACTTATATTTAAGACATGTAAGAGAATGTAAAAATATATACGAATACATATATAAACTTTACATACATGGTTTAAGATTTCCCACATTCAAGCTAAACATCCTATCAAACACTTCACAGTGTTGGGTGGGTCCTTTTGTACTGAAAACACCTAAGTATCATTTTCAGTAACTTTCAAGTATCCAATTTTAAATTTAATATTAAAGGTGTTTATCTGAAATACAATTTTTCTATCTCTGCTCTCTCCCTGCTCATACATTACTTGGTATAATGTTTTGCTGCTGCACTTACTCAGTGTATCCCCTAATCAGGTTCTTCTTTTCCCTCTGTATTTAAAGGGAGTGGTGTTTTTTTTTTTTCCAAACAAAGTCCAAAACAAGCAAAAAAACAAAAAGAAAAGGCAATCCTTGCCCCTGGAAAAAGGGAAAAGGTTAAAAAAAAGAAGCCTAGAAAAAAAACATATTCAAAATTCTAAACGTTCTTTACTATAAATCTTTCAGAGCAATACATTGCATTCTAATGTACTTCCCTTGCAGAAGTGAAACTCATAAAAGTTCCTATAAGCAACTCTCGAGGACGATTTCTGGTTCCTCAGAAACTGACCTGAATGTCCTTATAGTCCGATATATAAGAAAGACTTGCAGTAATGATATTTACTACTTTTAATTATGTACAAAATAAAGAAGCATAGTGTGTTCCTTTAAATCAAGATTCAGAGCCATCTAGTGTCATATTTGAAAAACATTTAGAGTTTTGCTCCTGTTATTTGTTAAATCTGTTTCCTTGAGACTAGCAGACAAAATATGAAATCAGGCTTGGTGGTATACACCTATAATCTGATTACTTGGTAAAACCACGGGACTAGCTTGGATTATACATTTTGACCTTTTCTCAATCTCAAGGAAATACAGAAATAACTGCTTTCCCCCAAAGATTTTCGAGTATCTTTGGGTGTTTTTAATGTAAACTACAAAGATCTGAATAAGAAGTTTGTACAGTGTGAAGGCGTAAGTCACAAACAACCCCACACCAGTTTGGAATTAGATTATTAGAGAGGTTATTTATTTTAAGGGGGAAAAACTTACAGATCACCGTCCCGGACAACGAGTTAAAGTGAATTATCATCATCATAGAGTTGAATACAATTTAGAATATATATACGTATATATACATATGTGTGTATATATATATGTGTGTGTGTGTATGTGTGTGTGTGTGTGTGTGTGTGTGTGTGTGTGTATGTGTGCTGCTTAGAACCTAAAGAGTATAATATAATGTAGATTGAGAAGCTTAGTGGTCATGTTGACTACTTCTGGGGAGGTAATAATTTCTTTCTGTAATCTGAGCACTCTATGTATGTGAATGTTTTTCATTTTGTAAAAATACACTATGACTATGTTATAAATATGTGTGTTTCAGCTTATATTTTAAAATTTAACAAATCATTTTAAAGCACTCTAAAATACCTCTATCAATTAAATATGAACTGAACAAGAAGAAAGCACACAAAAAGGAGATGCTTGGTACAATTTTAAAGTATTCCAGAATTAGCAAATTTATGGAAATGGACTAACACACATTTAAAATTTGAAGTGTTAATCTAAGCTACATTATTAAAGATATATTTAAGGATTGGAAATAAAGCATGTAATACAAGAAACTTATGATAAAAATTAAAATAATATTGGCAATGTATGATTTTTCATAAAGTGATGCTAGTGATACGTAAGATTATTCTTCAAGGATTTAAATATTAAACTATTTAGATACATCCTTACCTCAAGTAATAAATGGCAGTAGTGTCCTTAAATTTATATTTTGTCAACCAAAACCTTTTATATATGTTATGAACGATCCCTTGAATTACATAATTATAACCATTTGAGTACCAGTAGGCTTCATTAGTGGGATGCAACATATATTTTAAACAAAATTAATCATGAGACTTAAAGAGAGTTGTTGTATAGTATTTAAATATTTAACTCACATTTGTTCTCCTATAAATATTTATTAAGTAGCTCTAATATGCTAGACACCAGGGACACAATAGAGAATAAACAGACTTGAGTTCTATTTTCATGGAGCTCACATTTTAATGAGGATCAACACACAATAAACAAATGAATAATTCATTAATCACAGCTGGAAAGGAAAGCAAAAAGTGAAAGAAGAATGGACATTGAGGTGGTGAAACTATTTTCTATAATGTTCTGGAAGTGATTTCTTCAGGAAGTTACATTTATAAAAGACACATTAACAAGATCATATATGGCACAAAGTGTATGGAAAGGAGCAAAGAATTCACAGGATATGAAACACTAAAACAGAATTCCCAAGAACAGCAAAGAGAACAGTTATACTTACATAGGGAAAGAGTGACTTTCAGAACATTGTAAACAAGGTTGGCTTATCAGATAAGTGTTTGTTAACTGGATAGAGATTTTCAGTGCATATGTGGCCTTAAACTGAATTAAAACAAATAAAGCCATTATGGTCAGAATTTTGAACATGAATATAACAATCCATAACTGTGGCTAGAAAACTGAAAATACATTTTTGCAATTAAAATCCCAGTTAATTAGCAATGATTTAAAAACAATGAGCAAAATAAATAACTGACCTTCATAAAAATAGACATATTGCAAAGTATGAAGCAAGGATTTTTCTTTTGTCCTCTTGAGCTTTGAGTCTTAGGGAAAGTATTATCCAACTCAAAATGTCACTATACCTAATGCCTAGTTGTACCATAACTCTTTTTCTTCCTAATTCATCTTGCACATTCTTGCAAAAGCTGCTTTTACTGTATGTTCAGAATGTAGTCCTTGACTTTCCATTATATCCATCTCGGTGGAAAGCCCCCATTTAGCATTCCACTGCACGTGAAGATAGTTGTTGTTTTTACTCTTTACTTTTTGGGTGCCCGCCACCCAGCTCCCAAATAAGCACCCATGGACCCTCATTCTTCCTTATAAAGGCCTGGACTTAGCTTGCCTTGTTTCTAGCCTGCTTTCAGTAACATAAATATTCCCATCTACCTTTTGCCTTTGTATTTTTAATTTTTTCTATTTTTGTATATTGCTTCCTTACTTCTTACTCTGTGTCTGGCTGGTGGATCCCCAATGTTATCCTCTTTCTTTTGTTCCCCTTTGTAAACCAAAGGCCAGTAAAATTAACTCATTGCTTTTTTATGAGTAAAATTTTACTTAAGATAGTAGCTCTTGTTAGTTATAGGATATCTATACCTATCTGTATCTATAACTATATTATCTGTATCTATCTTAGATAGATAGATGATAGATAGATAGATAGATAGATAGATAGATAGATAGATAGATAGATAGACAGATAGCTGATAGATACATAGATAGATACATAGATACCTAGATACATAGATAGATAAATAATCTTCCATACCCTTCAGCAACAGTGACTGTGACAGAGGAAAAAATGACTCTCTAAGTCTAAAGCATTTACTATTTGAACATTTAGAACAGCTCTTCTCAGCTGTAAGCTGGGACTCCTTTAGTTGGTGGTGTCAAAGGACCTACTCACGGGAGTTACCTAAGACCATCAGAAAACACTGATATTTACATTGTGACTTATAACAGTAGCAAAACTCCAGTCATGACTTAGCAATGAAAATTAATTTATGGTTGGGTGTTATCATAACATGAGGAATGGAATTAAAGAGACACAGCATGAGGAAAGTTGAGAATCAATGCTGTTGAGAAAGTGGACACAAACTTCTAAAGCAGATCATTAAAATTTGCATCTAATACTTACGAGGATAACATCTTTATGGAATGAATCTTTTTTTCTTACATGCTTCCAAACACAGTCTACTGAAGCTAGGTAGAAGACAGCAACTACATTACTCTTCTTACTGAAATAAATTTTAGAGAATTTGTCAACTGCACAATAGCTTTAGAATATTTAATATTCAGTTGATTATAAAATGTTTAAAACAACACTGAAGGGCACTTTTGGGAAATACAAGTTTAAAGCAAAGTTATATAAATTTTATTAAAGGTTTTAGATTTTATTTTTTTTTTTTTTGATTTATGGGTATGAGTGTTTTCCCTGCACTTATATATACATATATACATGTACCACATGAGTGTGTGAAGCCTATGGAGGCTGCTCCCTTGGGAATGGAGTTACAGGTATTTGTAAAATGCCATGTGGATGTTGGAAACTTATATGAGTCCTTTGCAAGAGCAGCAAATACTCCTAACAAGTGAGCCATCTCTCTAACACTGAAGTATTGTTTTGGTTTCTGTGTTTTTTTAATCACTATATAATTTGGAAAAAAAAGTGTCTCCTTGTGTTAACTAGGTAAGAAGCAAATTTTTTGAAGAGAACGTATTGCTCATCACTAAAGACATAACAAATGAAAATGTATTTTGTTTTTTTTTGTATTTGCACAATAATAATCAACTCATCATAGCACACTCTATAAAAAGCAAAAGTCACATACACTAATTAGAAATTTAATCTAATAACAATGATTTTTCTGAAGAAAATTGGAAATAATTTAGTTTGTCATCTTTCTTGATGAGATTCTGACCTCTATATGGATTTTAAAAGGTTATAATGTAAGTATAGTTAATACAAATCTAAAAACAAAGCTAAAATTAATCTTACTTAAGCTAAACATATATCATGATTTATGTGAATATCTAATAATTACTATTCTATACGTTTTGAAACTAAAATTTAACTGTGGATCTTTAAAATGTCCTTTTAATTATACTTATCTAAAATTATTTTACTGCATTGTTAACATTTTTGCACATAAAGTGCATTTAAAATAATGGTAATATTTCACTTTGACATTTCTACTTTTAGACTTCAATGACACATCATTTTAAAAAACAATATATTGATTTTTGTCATACTTTTAAAAGAAACTAGTGATATTTTTTCTGTCCATGAAAGAAATATTTTCTCTTTTACCGGTAGTATGAAATGGAAGTACATATCATCTTTGCCCTTTCAAACCAGAAAAGGTCAGAAACTTTCAAGTATTTTTCTTCTAATTGCATGCATTTTTCTTTATTTTCTTCCATTAGTGAAAAATATAGTAATCTAACTGCCTTTGAAACTGAAGTTATTTGGAGACATTTACTAAATCAACTCTATTAGATCTTTTGGTCATTATATAATTTATTTCACTCATTCAGTGCAAAAAAAAAATGGTAGTATTTTCTACCTGGTAGGCACGGTTGAGTCTCTTTTAGGTCTCAATAGTTGAAAATGTATACTCTTTGCCAGTGTTTGCACCTTGGCAAACAAATAGAATCACATCAAACCTGTGTAAAATATATTGCATTGTGATTTTTATCTTGAAGGAAACAAAAAAAAATGGAGCAAAGGATCAATATAACATGAGATTTCAGTATAGACACAAGAGTATTAACAGAGCAAGGATATAAACAAGTATCTTAGTGATAATACTCGCAGGTCATAGAAGTGATCACATAAGAGATGTAGAGGAGTAAAAGTATTTCTATCACAATCACAGTGAGAGTATGTTAATGACTTGCCTATAATAAGGCAATAGTGGACCACAAGGCAAATATTATCAAAAGTTGTGTTAGAGAAAATAATATGCTAAATTTTATGATTACATATAAATTTTGAGGAAAAAATCAATTAAGGGTACAGAAAATGTTTATTTAACAACTTGTTTAGCAATAGCTAAGATCATGGTATAAATATATCTTCCCCTAAGTGATTTATGATTAATGAGGAAGAGCATGTATAAAGATATACTAAATCATATGTAAGTGGATGAGATTCAAAGGAGAAGTTTTTTCATAAAACTGACCTATGAGGTGACTGTCCTGCCCAAGAAAGCAAGGATTTACAAATATGTCATGGAATTATATTGGAAAAGGTCAACTAAACAAAGAACAGAAAAGACAAATAATTGTTGATGATGTGCTAATGGTATATGGATAAATGGGTGAATGAATGAATGAGAGAGAAAATAGCAATAACTGCAGATGAGAATATAGAATAAGAAATTTTGTTTGCATTCTGTTCCATTAATATTCAAAATTATGATCATGAAAAGTTAGAAAAATTGTTCAAGTACTTTGAATAAAATTAAACTATAGTATCTATCTTATATATAAATGCACTACTAGCTTTAAAAGACCCATCTTCACATAAATATTGCAACAGTATTTTATTAAAATTTTTAAAACATGGAATGAATAATTTTTACATTTTCTTATGTTTATTTTGCTTTACTTTGCTTAGAAAAAAAATTCATTCTTTAACTGAGGTTGATAGACTTGGAACTCACAATAGCCTAGGCTAAAACCGAACTAATAAAATTTCTTTTCTTCCATTTTCCAGTGTTCAAGGATTGCAATGTAAGTCACCAATCCAGCATCCAACATATCCTTTGACAGAGGGAGTGTGTGAACAGCCTGTAATACCTCATGCAGTAGAACATTACTCAATAATGGACAAAAATAAAATATCAAGCCGGAGAAAAATACTGAATCTCAAAACCATATTGATAAATCAGAGAAACTAGTCTCAAAATGACATTAATTGTACAAATCTGACAAAGCAGAATTCTGGGAAAGTCAAAACTATACAGACAGCAAAATGGTTGCGTTGAATCTAAAAGAAAAAGCCTGGGTATGTGGAGCTTAAGAAACATCAGTTCTAGGATATTATTATTTATAATACGGGGACAGTGGAGCAAAGTTCCTACCATTCATGAACCATGGAATATACAATGCAAAGGATGAAACTCAATGATATAATATAGTTAATCATCAGGTATCGGTTCTGATTAATCATAGAACCTTACTACCTTAAGACAAGTTTCAAATGTGGAAACTGGGGAAAGGAGCAGGGAATATGTGGGAATTTCTATACTCCATATAATACTACTTCTGCAAAAGTACATCTAATAATGGGAAATAAAGAAAATGCATACAAAACATACCAAAAAGTTTTGTAAGAGAAATAAAGGAGATTATTAGCTTTTATAATTGAGGAACAATTAATGACTGAATATAGTATGAAAAGTTTCTGATCAGGTGTGTTTGCAATGGGCAAATGGTGTAATGATTTTTCAGAAACTTAAAAAACTGATATATGTTCCAAGTAGGAAAGCAGAGAACTGACTTCCAGAGAAGGAGAAATATTGTTATAAGGAAATATATGACACAATTTGTGGTTTAATAGAGGGTAATTATGTATCTATTGAATAAGTATGCAGAAGTCAGACTATAAATATTCCATTAAAAAGAAAGAGAAAGAAGTTTACAGCAGGAAATTAGACTGTGTGTCCTTGTTTAGTAACTCACTTAGACAAAGGCAATTTATAATACCACAATAATAATACCAAATACAATTTGCATCCTCTTGTGTTCTTACTTTCTATGGGTATGTTGACCATGTGTGCAGATGTGTGTGTGTGAATACATGAATTTTTCAGAAGCATGAGGCATGTTTATTTACCTCGAATCCCTATTTCCTAACTATAGTTTCACAATGCAAGATGTAAAATAGATATTTTCTTATGCACATTGCAGTATTTGTTATCATCTCAGCAAATAAATGTAAACTTCTCTCCCAAATATCTTAGCTTCTAAATGCCAGTTTCAGCATTACAGATGGGATTACTCCAGATACTGTGGAATCATGAAATTTTTTCAAGAAAACTAAAAACAGATATATAATATGATCCAAACGCACCGCTCCTAGGTGCAAACAGAAGGGATCTGTGTCAACATAACACAGAATACCTACACATCCATGTTTATTGAATCGTTAGTTACAGTAGCCATGTTGTACACAAGCTGTAACTGGATGGCATTAATGTGTACATTTGTGTACATTTGTAACAGAATTTATTCAACCATAAAGAGGAATGAAATAGTACTTTTCACACAAAATTTTATAGATATAGATAGTATATAGATATAGATATGGATATGGCTGAAGATAGATATGACATAGGTAATAGGATAGATATAGCTAAGGATACTGATGTAGGTGCAGATCCTGATATAGATATAACTGGAGATCATCATAATAAGTGAAATAAACAAGACCCAAAAAAGGAAACATCTATTTTTAGTCAATTAAGATATGAACATAAAAGGGGCTATTTAGGAAGAGAAAAAGACCAGTGAGAGACATGATTTCAAAAGATCATAAAGAGTAAATATGAAAAATTTTGTTATATATATGCTTGAAAATTCAATGATGAAAAATTTTGTTATGTTTACCATTAACATATACTAATGGAAGTCTACAAATATTTATGGTGCCTTCTTCAATGCAATATTGGTGTTTCTGAAGTAGAGTAACTTGAGAATTTGTGAGTTGAATATACCTAACACTGAAAACTTGAGATACATAGTATCCTGTGATTATCTGTGTGAAGTCAGACTTTTTGAAGCATTGCTTTTCAGTTTTATTTTAATAGCACACAGAACTATTTTTGGTGGCAACAGTCTGCAAGACACTTAAAGTAGACCAACAGTGGAGTTATTAAAATAAAATAACCTTCAAAAATTAATACTCTTTTGAAATACTAAAGAATGTTCATAATTATAGGGAATAGACCGATTGGAAGCAGAGTGCCCTCAAGCACTCTATCTGTTATGTGTTCTTATGAATTCATTTTCACTAGAAATCATGTTAATTGCAGGCTTGAAGAGAAATCTGAGAAAGTACAAAATGGACGTTTAAGTGATATTTTAAAGAAGAGACATTAAATTAGCATCTTTTAATGATTCAGCTTAATTTCATTATGAAATGAATATGCCATTAAATTTTGATGTTAGATTAAATTTCATAAGAGTAAGGACATCTTTTACTGAGGAAACAATAATTCATAAAGATAAACATGGGCATTCAAAGGAAAATCATTAACAGTAATAATGTAATTACTTTACTAATATCTTTAATTATAAATACATTCTTCTCTCCCTTTCATTTTTTTGCACTAAGTCCTCCCAGAAACAACAGTTGTCCTTTCTCAAATTCATGGCCTATATTTAACTGCTGATACATACAAATATATGGTATGTGCACATGTATTCCTAAATATATAAATATAATCTTCTCAGTTTGCCTAACCTATATGTGTATGGTCTCAGGACTGATATCTTGGTCCTAGATACCAGTTGGGGTGCTCTGCCCTGGGTAAGAACATTAATCCTCCTTTCAGCATTCTCCTTTTGCCCATGTTTGTTTTTTTAATCTGGATCTGAGGACAAGTGAACTTTCTTCCTTCTGTGTTGAGTCCATTGATAGCATCTTTTTTAGGTGTTGTTATAGGTAGCCGTGATGATAAAATTTCGTGGTTATACCCTCTCTAACAATACTAGGAGACACAATCTGAAGAAAGAAAACAAATAAACGTCATGTTCCACAGACTCCTAGAAGCTTTCTGCCCCCTCTTACACAACAACTCCTAAGCTTTTGCTGCAGGGGTTGTTTTGTGGGTTTATCAGATATGACAGGGTACCATATGCTCTCCTGTTCTCTGCAGCATTCTGATCAGGTATAGTGTAACTGGAGGTTTCTCTTTCAACCACCATTTCCCGAGTAACCACAGTGAGGCTTAGTATTAATTACAAACTGGCCTATTAGCTCACGGTTATTATAAACTGGTTCTTACAACTAACTTAATCCATTCTTAATAATCTATATATTAGCACAAGGCTTGTGGAAGCCTCACAACATGCTTCTATGTGACTGCTAGCGTTCCCCAGACTCCACCTTCCTTTTCCCTTTACTTCAATTGAATTTCCTGCTTGGCACTATTCTGTCTTGCTATTGGTCAAATCAACTTCTTTATTAACTAGTGGTAATAAACCATATTCACGGTATGCCGAAAGGCATCCCTCATCAGTATAGTTTTCTGAAATGGTCTCGATCTATTGCAAAGGGAAGTTTAGTTCATGAGGAGTGAGAATTACACCTATCTTAAATTACAGATACTTCATATTTACTTTGCAATATTCATATTATTTGCACAAAATCCAAATTTTTGATTCTTTATATAATCAACAATTAGAGAATATTTGAGTATATCAACATAGTATTTTCTTGGAACAATGAGATAATTATTGGAATATTGAAACTCCTATAAAGAAATTTTAGTTGAATTGACTTAGATTTTTCTGCCTCCATTTTAATTATATATAAATAAAAATAAACATGGAAAATAAATGAGAACTTGGGGCGTATAATATTACTGAACACATATAGAAGTGTTTGCAAAAACAACCTTTATAATCTACTGCCTAAAATTCCAATACAGTATTTTCCATCTAAAGTAAATAACTTTATTTTCCCCTAACATGTCTCTTAAGAATATGTTCTTATACTGTTTTTTAAATAATAAAAATGGTTCTAATTTCAATAATCCTACATCCTAAAATGGATATATTCATTAATACTTCAAATTTTGCTTATTTATTTTATATTTTTGCTTTTTAAAATGTTTTTAGTTGAAATAGAATTTAACCATTCTCACTATCCTTCTCCCTTCCTCTCTCAAACCTTCCCTAGCTCATAAACTGGTAACTTCTTTTTCATTTTATTGTATTTGTTATGTTTGTATGGACAGAAATATAAATAAGTGCATCGTGATGAATCCATTTTCCATGATTATGTATACGGTTCCAAAGCTGACCATGCTGCCTAGGACAACCAATAATAAAGCTCATCTTGGGAGAAGCAAATTCGCCTCCTCCCAGAAGTCAATAGTTGCCTATAGCTCCTTGTCTAAGGGTGGAACATTTAGAACTTTTGCCCATCCATGTTAAAGCATCCAATGATATTGATATTTCTGGTCTTGTTTAAACAGTCCTTTCCATAATAGACTATGTCACAGCAGAATTCCTGGTATTCTAGCTTTTTTTTTTTTAATTTTTTTATTGAGAAAAAGAAAAAAAAGTTTCCGCCTCCTCCCAGCCTCCCATTTACATCCCCCTTCTCCCACCCTTCTCCTCCTCACCCCACCCCTCTCCCCTTCCCTCTCCTGTCCAAAGAGCAGTCAGGGTTCCCTGCCCTGTGGAAAGTCCAAGGTCCTCCCCCCTCCGTCCAT
>NW_004949104.1:3749655-3750804 GCF_000317375.1 Microtus ochrogaster
TGGGGGCTGACCATCCCCTGACTAATTGACCTCTACATAGTGTCTAGTTGGGATTTCTGGGATGGTCTCCATTTGTTGTAAAGAGAAGTCTCTTTGATGAGGGGATGGAAATAGCTTCACGTAGAATATAAGAATGAGATATATAATATAGGAAGAAATTATGTTGCTCTAGTAAAGGAGAAGTAATAATTCTTTTCATGACCTCACTAGTCCTGGGAATTGGCTATGTTTCCAGTTTCAGTCATGATTTCCCTCCTGAGCCTCAAGTTTAATTAGACAGCTATTGTTTGGCATCAATATAAGAGCGGCACTTTTTTGCACCTTTATGCATATCATTCCTTGCTGGTAATTGTCAAGTCAAGACTCATTTCTATTTCTGTCAAGGTGATGCTACAATTTAATTGTTGCAAGAAACACATTTCCAAAATGAGTCCTCCTAGGTTTTATAAAAGTATGGAACTCAATAGTGTTATCCATGTGTATTTATTGTACATCAGATTTATTATATGTAGAGAATTTTCATCTTGGAGAATTGAAATTACATACTCATTAACCTACTTCTCTTTTTTTAAACCCACCACTCACAGGAAAAGTGTTCTAATTTTATGTTTCTCAAATCCAACGTTTTGTGAGGCTTCATGTCAGTAGTTCTGTGCAGTAGTTACCAATAGATGGATATTATTGTTTTAGATGATGTCTTCAACTTTCATCAATGACATGAGATTTTATAGCTTGAAGACTTTATTGAAGGTTGAATAAGTCTATATATCCTATTTTCTTTAACAGTTAATACATTGGCAAATATTTAAGTTATTTTTACTTTGTGGGTATAGTGGAATATTGGGATGGATAATAAATGTCTGTCTACATAAATATCACCTTATCACCTTGATTGCAATTATTTGATCTAAATCCCTAGACACAAATTGTTGGATAATATGTTAATTCATTTTTGCTATAGAGACAGTTTCTGCATTCTGTTTGGTTCAGTTATTTTCCAAATAAGTACAAGATGACATCCAGTTATGAATTCCATCTGAGATTATTGATTTTTAGAAATATTTCTTCATGTTTAAAGTATAATACATATGTTAATACATATGTACCTTGAAATATGATATCTAACTCTCTCTCTCTCTCTCTCTCTCT
>NW_004949104.1:3751810-3756263 GCF_000317375.1 Microtus ochrogaster
GTGGGCAATATTAATCAGACTCAGAAGGCTGTTTTTATATAACTGCATGTGGTTATGTTTTTATGTTTTTGTGTTTGTGTGTATGTGCATGTAAATAATAATTGAAGAGAGAAGGTCAAAAATTTCAGGGGACCAATGAAAGGAATGGGAAAGTTTGAAGTAAGAAAAGAGAAGGGGACTGATATAATTATAGTTCAATGTTTATTCATATAAATATTTAAGACATAAATATGATTTTCTTCTTTATATTTGTACTGTCACATTTCTATTACTTTTAAAAAGTGGAATGAGCAGGAAGGTTTAGAAGGAAAGGTTTATGTGAGCCATAGCTTCCAGAGAGATAAGAGTCTGTCTTCATCACAGTGGGGAATTGTGGCAGGAGGCAGACATAATGACTGTAACAGAAAATTAAGAGTTTTCATCTTAAACTACAAGCAGATAATAGAACAAACCGGAAACAAAGCCTGACCATGGTGATATATTTCCTCCAGCAAGACCACGTCTCTTAAACCTACTAAAAAACTACCACCGCCGGGCGGTGGTGGCGCACGCCTTTAATCCCAGCACTCGGGAGGCAGAGGCAGGCGGATCTCTGTGAGTTCGAGGCCAGCCTGGTCTACAAGAGCTAGTTCCAGGACAGGCACCAAAGCTACAGAGAAACCCTGTCTCGAAAAACAAAAACAAAAACAAAAAAACAAAAAAACAAAAAAAAAAAAACTACCACCCACTGGGGAGAAAGTATTAAAATACCTGAGCCTACTGGCAATATTCTCAGTTAAACCAACACTATATCCTTTTCTACCTTATCATCTTGAGTGCTGGGATTAAAGTCATAGACCATCATGCTTGACTGAAAATAATTTTCTAATTGAATAAAGGTGCATTAATTGATGAGTGAAAACTCTATACATTTTTCAACTATTTGGCAAGTCTGATGTATAAATATCAGGAGAACTACAAACAAGGAGAAATGAAATTTTATTGGGCATGTGAGTATTTGTAACTTATTTGCAGAAGAAAAATTGATTTTTAAAAAACTTATCCCCTCTCCCATTCTCTCTGTGTATCTCAGCTTTCTTACAGCTGCTAGGGGGTTCCAATTTTCTTTCTTTTGCACAGTCACAAGACAAAATATTTAAAATTTAGAGATATTTCTCACTATGCATGCAATACACTAATACTTCTTGACCTTATCTGCAATAAGTCTCAATTATCAATTTATATTCTAGGAATACGCCATGAGCAGATGCATTATATTGGTGAGCATTGTGTATTGTCATCAAAATAAATGACTCAAACATATGGAGTTAAGAACAGCTGTTTTTTTTTTCATGTTTTTTAAATTTTATTTTTTGCTCTTTGGGGACCTGACACCCAACTCCCAAATAAATACTGGGAGACTTAATTTTACTTATGAATGCCTGGCCTTAGCTGGGCTTGTTTTTAGTAAGCTTTTCTTAAACGATCCCATCTATCTTTTTTCTCTGGCTTTTTACCTTTCTCTATTCTGTGCATATTTTTTTTTAACTTTTTATTTTGTTGTTGGCTACATGGCTGGGTGGCTGGCCCTTTGTATCTTTCTTTTCTTCTCCTTTTTCTTTCTTCCCTCATTCTTCTTCTTTAGACTAAATTTCTTCTATTTATTCTCTCTGCCTGCCAGCTCTGAGAATGCTTTCTCTGCCTAGTTATTGGATGTTTAGATCTTTATTAAACCAATTAGGGGTTTTCAAGAGACACAGTAACACAGATTTACAGAGTTAAACAAAGGCAGCTTAAAAGAATGAAACATGTCTTTGGATCCATTAAACAAATATTTGACAGCATAAATGATTGTAAAACATCCTAAAAAATATCCCACAACAGTCAAATGTGTACACAATAACACTAGAAACTTTAGTTAAAAACCAGTTAAAATTATTTTAAAATCTCACTGTACTTTAAACAATAACTTCTTTCTTTGAGTTTAGAAAAGTTGATAGTTCTTCCTTATTGTGAATTTTTAAAACAATGATAATTTCACTTGTGAGCCAGTACATTTAGGGTCTCAGAGATGTCAAAATTCATCAAAAAGCCATTTATTTTTAATCTAGATTAAGCAAATTTGTAATGACAAAATTCAGTTATAAATTACATTGACTTTCTATTTTATCTAACATTTAAAGACAAGGAGTTATGGACAAAAACTAAGAAATAAACTTCATCAGAAACCAAAGAGGCAAAATGAAAGACACTGCATTTCTCCTTTGTTTCTTTACTTAAGAAATAAGGCAAACCCAAGTTTTGTTGTTTGTTTTTCAAATATTGAGCATCATATTATCAACAGAAACTGACTACATCCTCCATTAAAGGTAAGTTGGATACCATTACAAATCCACAGAATACACATTAATAGTGTAATCCTTCCATTCACCTGTACGTTTATCAAAAAAAAGACCAATGAAAATAAAACTCTCCTCACAAATATATCATGACTCTTGTTTCATTAAATTAGAGAAATATTCAGTGTCATATTTAGAAGTTATCATCTCATTCAAACATGCATTTCTTCTTCACATCATTCTTTTAATGAGTCACCAAATATTTCGTACTTGGATTAAACCAACCAAAACAACCCATCTCTCACAGCCTTCTATACCTATGTTTCAAAGGGCAGCATTCCAGTACTCAGGGGCTCCAGAACATTGTCAAAGGAAAGCTAGTAGTGCATTTTATGGAGACTGTGGACCCCACAATGAAAGGGGGCATAATTCCACCTCAACTAAAGCCTTTGTCCCCAGAAATAAGATTCCATTTCCTTAAGTAATAGCTTATTTCCTATTGACAAGTGTCTCTCTAATCCTATTACACCTCCATGAAATGCTTGTCAGCCCATCCTTGACCCAGCCAAATACAGTCATTTCAGTACGTGGTCATCAATGCTAAGGCCCATGTGCAGCTATTTGTGTGCGCCTAAACGGCAGCATGAAGGTCCTACTGCAGGAAATCCTGTGTTTCTGTGCCTCTAAGAATGGTGAGGGATACATAAGACACCTTAGAACTAACAGAAAAAAAAAAAGAGAATGGGTCACTGGGAAGAGAAAACTCATAGTTAGTACTATGAGTATATTATTAAAATATGAATATTGTGTAGCCTAAAGTCAAAGCACAGAAAATGGATTTTAACTCAGTTCCATTCTAAAGCAACAAGAATTCCATATTAGAGTCTCTGTATCTGTTTCTGAATAGCTTCTCCTGGGGGGATGACTACCAGGTGAAGGAAATTGCTGCCATGGCTGTTTAAATGAGGGTGTTATTTTCCCAGACACACATGGTAGAAAGAGAGAACTTCTGCCCTAGGCTGTCCTCCAATGTCCAGTTTCATTTATTAGTACATGGGGGTATGTCATGGTGCTACCCTATGAATGTAGTGATATTTTTTTTTTTTTTGTGATCTAACAAATAAAGCTTTCCTGAAGATCAGAATGGAAAGCTAGGCCACTAGTTATCCATAGAGGCCAGGCAGTGGTAGTACATACCTTTAACCAATTAGGAATTCCTGCTACATAACCCCAAGCACTAATAAATCATGGTTAAAAAAAAAAAGTCATGCCTTTCTTTTTACTAACTACAAAAGTCTCCCAATTTAGCCATTTTGGGCATAGCCATTTGTTTTATTTGTTATGAATTCTGTAAGTAATTGTTACCATATTTAACATATCCCTTTATCTCAAAACTGAGCTCAAACACAAGAAATTATCCCCATCCCCAAGTTAAGTGGAGTATTAGTTACTACATAGTTATTACACTTAATGTTTAAAAAGTATTTATTCAGAAGGACTTCGTCACAGTAAATTGAACTTCCAACATCCAGATACGTTTCTCTAGTTCGTATTACACTTTTGTCTAAAAGCGTTTGGTTCTTTGTTAAAAAAAAATAGTATTAGTGATGACAGTAAATGTGGAATTTCTGGGGAAAAATTATTGAAGAGAGAAAATGACTCCTATTCTTTTTAGAGAGTCACAAGGACCTTGAGAAGCTGTCAGCTGTGAACTGATCCTGTGAAGTTACTATACTTATTCTTTATGCTTGCTTTTATTTATTTGCTATATTTTGAATTATCTTAATTTTTATTTCATATTAGTTCTTCCTATTTTACAATGCATTCGTTAATATATTTGAATTCTAAGATATGTAAAAAAATGTGACCTAATAAATTCTATTGCATATTATTGAAATCAGTATGCAGATTTTTCTATAATCACCTAAGCATACTATATGCTTTCTGGTTGATTATATGAATTTTGGAGGCTTAAATCTTAAAGACAGAAGAAAGAATGTCAAATGGTTCCAAAAAGCATTACATTTAAAATAAAATGTCATAATAATAAAATATGTATTATTTTCTTTTTTTGGGAGGGGGGAGGACTGTAAACTAAGGAAGTTTATTTGACCTTAATTTTTTTCTTTTCTTTT
>NW_004949104.1:3756383-3766475 GCF_000317375.1 Microtus ochrogaster
TCCGTCCATGTCTAGGAAGGTGAACATCCAAACTGGCTAGGCTCCCACAAAGCCAGGACATGAAGTAGGATCAAAACCCTGTGCCATTGTCTTTGGCTTCTCATCAGCCCTCATTGCTCGCCATGTTCAGAGAGTCCGGTTTTATCCCATGCTTTTGCAGTCATAGTCCAGCTGGCCTTGGTGAGCTCCCAATATAATTTTAACACATTCATTTTGAACTTTATATACTAAAATGATGAATCAAATATTATGTTTAAGAATATACCATATTTTCAAAATTTATTTAAATCAGCATTTTCTGAATAAAATTCCACACAAATACCACATACTGTTATAAGTATATGTAATATAACATATTTAATACTTTTTAAAACAAAGAACATGTTTCTTTTGAATATGCGTGTGGTCCCCGGCACCACTGTTCTCATGAAGTGTGAAAAACAAGCTTTAGGAGTCAGTTCTTAGCTTCTACCAATTGGGCACTAGGGACTGATCTCAAGTCATCAGGTAAAGCAAGCAACTTTACCCTCCAAGCTTAAGGATTGTAAATTTATTGTTATTGATAAATAAGACCTTGTTGAAATGAATAGTCAAGGAACATGAAAACTATTGCTGTTGATATTTCTATAAGTTGATTTTATATTGTAGTTAATCACGTCAATTTTGAAACACAGTAGGCATGGCAATTGCTAATTAAATAATCTTGAGCGAATCACTTAACTTTTCTATTCCTTAGTTTCCTTGTGTAAAAAACCAAAGCCGCATTAAAGGGATTTCTGGAGATTAAATGATTTGAGTGTTGTCCACATAACAAGCATTATATAAGTTCTGGTTAAATTTGTCTCATTTATCGTGAGATCTATTAACACAATGTTTAATAAGTCTTCGGAAGAAGGTTAGAGGTATAAACATACCACCAAAGAACACTTAACATATAACATGGAAAAACAATGTGCTTCATACTTAGCCACTTGGTTGTTCAGTCAGTCATTCACAATTTATTAGCAGAATAAAATAAATTTTCACAGAAATATTTAAATGAATATTAGAAGTCATGACAATGGCTGACAGTGAAATAACTAAACTTTACATTATTGCTACAATCAGAGTTTACAAATATGATATGTTTGCAATTTAATCCTCTTAGATGCAATTCACAATAAAATACATTATTATTATGGTTATTTAAACAACATTGTGTCCATGTTATTCATGTTACTTATCAAAGAATACTAGATAGTTCACATAAATCGAAACTTTAAATATATGTGTATATTTTCCCCAAAATTTGACATTGAGTTTTTTTTTTTTTCATTTAATATAACTGGAAGCGTCAAAAAAGAAGAGCTGAGGCAGGCTACCGCAAAGAGTGAATGATATGCTTTGATTTGGATGCTAACTGTGTTACAAAGGAGCAGCTTTCTTGATTTCCTCTCTGTGGACTTGTACATAGAACAATTAACAGATGTTTAGGGAAATACTTAAACAGTTCACATTGGCATAAGCATGAGGCTACAATGAAAAGAATTGTTTCTACTCTAGAAATCATGTAGCTATACAATTTCTTAATTCTGTGGGGAGTTTTTAAGTTGCTTATTTGAAGTCAGGCTCTTGAATGGATCCATCTCTGATTCTAGGCACATTTGCTTAGAAATGGGAAACAGAGTAGTTATATGGTTTAACAGAAGCAAAAAAAAAGTATGTGTGGGTCCATGAACTATCCTGAAAAAAATTAAATACCCCAATCTTCTCTGTAAGAATCAGAGTCGACAAATATAAAGAAAAAAATCCTTGAAATGTTTCAAAAGGTCTATTAATTATTAAGAGTATGCTTTTAAAATTATACACTAATAATATATAATATATATTAATAATAAATAATTTGGAACATGTCCAGATAAGGTTCCCATACCATGTAAATAACATAAGAACCGTTTGATAGAGGTAATAAGAATTGTGAGTTTATCCTATTATATTATTGACATATTAATTATTAGATATTTTTGTGAACAGGTTAACCCATTATGATGTCTTCATTTGCTAATTTTATATTCAGATCCTGTATGTTTCAATTATGCTATTTATTATTTTACTTGGTTGATTTTGTTTCTCACACACGAATTTCTTGTGTGAAATATAAAGTTTGGAAATTATTTTCTTTTGTCTGAATGCTCTATATTCATTTTTAAAATGGTGTTTCTTTTCTTTTATGTATGGTCAAGATGACTAGTATCAAAAATGTTAAAGTCAAATAACAAACAAAACCATGGATAAAACAAATGTATACTGTAAATTAGTATAGTCATTTTGCAAACAGCATATAATTTCATTTGAAATATAGAAACAACAAACACCTGAGTCAGTGTTGACAACAGAAATGTTTTGAAATGAATATCTCAAGAGTGTATATAGAATGAGGCTTCTTGATGAAGATCCATAATGTCAGTACTTGGAAGGAATAAGCAGAAAGATTATTGGCTTGTCAAAAACAGGGGGACAAATGGCACATACGTAATTATATACACGTGTATGTATGCACATTTGAACATTCAGAAAGTCATGCAATCTTAAAAGAGAAGAAAAATACTTTTTGTGACAATCTGGCTAATCCCAAAGGTCATTTTATAAAATACAATTTCCTAGTCACAAAATAAAAGTGAGATTGTTTATCTAGGAAATAAGCAACGCACCCTGAGATGTAGTTCTGTGAGAGAACACTTGCCTAGCGTCCTCTGTGGGAATATGATGGCACTCCTTTCTCTAGCAGGAAGAAAACACACTTAAACACATAACAGATGAAGGGTTATAAAGTTTCAGATAAACAGTGTAAGTAACTTTTGAGATTTACAGAACAGCTGATGATGAACTCTAGTAAGAGTTGTGATATGTTTTATATGACTACAAGCAGCTAGGTGTAAATGTGAAATTTCTCACTAGGAAAAAGGTAACTAACTCTAAGAGAAGGATATATGAATTAATTTCATTTAGCCATTGCACATTAAAACACACGTTAAAATATCATAATAGGTCACAAGATCACATCATACTCTATAAATATATAGAATTGTGATATCAGGTAAAATGAAAACAGGAAAAAACAAACTCTTACAATCTGGCAATATTTGTTCATATATACAATTTAAAATTATAACTAATATACCATATTTGTATATAATTTAATTTAATCTCGAGCATAAAATCCTATCCATTTTTAAAGGTTAAGCTATCCACTTCTAATATTGGATGACTTAAAAAACTATAAAATTAATTTTGTTTCCATGTCAACCTTAGTTGTTTCTTAGACAATTACTAGCCTTCTCCGGCTCCGTCATCTCCCATTGTTAGTTTCTAATGTCCTCACTTTCATTCCAATTAGTTCAAGAAGGAAATAAAAGCAAGTCACTTTGATAATTAAACAACACTGTTGAAATGATGCACAGTGTTTTGACTATGAGAAAATCAGATATATCCAAAATCAACTATGAACTAAGTAGCCAGAACCAGAACACTGAACAGGTTTATGCAGAGTTGGTTAACTAAAGAAGAGCCCAAAGACAGACTGAACACAAGAACTGAACAGCACTGTGTCTGCCATAGAAAACATGCTAGAATTCATACTAGTGGCTTTCTTTCTAAATCTAGGACCTAACAATATTTTTTTAAAAGATGATATTTTAAGAAGTTGTGAATTTGAAACAGTGCAAGTAGGGTAATATGGGAGGGTCTGGAGCAAAGAAAGGGAAATGGGCTAATTATTATAATTGCAAAAATAAAATATATAATTTTAAAAAGGCATATTTTAAGATATTGACATTTTTCTCAAAACAAGCCTTTTAATTTAAAACTGTTTGAAACTTAAGAAAAATAAAAAAGAGAAAAAAATGGTTTTTGTACCTGGAGTTTCTCTGTGTCCTTACAGCCACTCCCATATAACCAGTAGAGGCTTAATATTAATTTTAAATGCTCAACCCATAGCCCAGGCTTGTTGCTATATAACTCTAACACTTTAATCAATTTGTATTAATTTACATTCAGCTACACGGTGTTATGTTTCTTTCATCTTTCACCTCCTGTTTCCTCTCCAAGACTGACTGACAACTTCTCTGAGTCTACCATTTTTCAATCCAGTGTCCTTAGGGTGGTGGTCCCACCTAACCTTATCCTGTCTATTTTTGGACAGTCAGCTTTTAAATTAAATTAATTACACATGTTTATGCAGTACCTGCCTAATTTTCTCTGACCTATCATTTTCAATTTATAGAAGCAGTAAGTCATGTTTACATGCTTCTATGTTCTCAGGAGATTTAAAGGATTGTATCAGAGATATGATGATGAGTTAGAGAGCTTTATGATAATGAAGAAAAATATAGATATATTTGGCATATTAATTTGGTAACAAAACGTTCCCATGTATTTGTTTATTGTCTTAGGTTATTAAATCTTAATTGAAGCAAGGAAACATGTAATTTCATGTGATTTTGTAATACCAATAACTAAGATGAATATTTTAAAAAAATCTATCAGTGTTTCCAAACTTATAATGCTAACTCGTTAATTCTGCCATTCTTTGGATAAGATGCAGGTTTTGGAAGGATGAGAGTAAAACCCACAGTTACTGGAGTGGCCAGTTTATGTTTCTGGATCCATGGAAGAGTTAGCTGATCATCCTTACTTATTTGTAGAGATTCACATGTCTGGATGAATGACTGGCACTATGGTTACTTTTTTTGTCATTTTGTCATTTTCTTAAATTGAATTCCAGTTACCATCACAACTTCTCTGATCACTCTTATATAAGTGTAATGATATAATACAATTATCTGTTTTCAGATAAATCCTGCAAAAAAATGTGAAACAGAGAGTGTACAATACATATTATAATGCCTCTAAAGACAGCACCAATTTTATAGAAGACAAACAGCCTAACTGAAGCAGTTGGACTCAATTTCTAAATCAGACATGCTAAATTTATTAGGCTATTTTCTTCCCCAGTAACTTCATGGACAAATCTGCTACAAAAATAAACACTAGCTAATTGATATAGAAATTACAATCATATAATAATGTTATACCTAATTATCTTTAGTGTGGATGTTTTATGATGAATAAAAAGGATAATTTTAGTATAGTGTATAATTAGTTGTTAAATTTACTAAATAATGAATAAGAAATAAAAAATAGTAAAGTAACCATATATTGTATGGCATTTTTAAAGTCTGGATTGCTGCATTCTGAAATATAAGCATGGTAGTAACATCTTCTAGAAGTTTAATATAATTTATTCAAACACAATACTGTAAACAATTTTTCCTTTTATTCATTTCACTGTTTTAAATCTCCTGGTGTTTTTTAGTCATTTATTTCTCCAAGTTATGTCAAATTATATCATATTTTATACTGCACTGTGTGAAATTTGGTAAGAGAGTAAAGTTTTTCATTTATCTGCTTATGATTTTAAGAATTTTAACTATTTTACTGCCACATACCACGGCCCCCGTCTGCGCTCGATGCGATAGACTCCAGTTCGCAAGCTTTGGGCAAGGGGCTGGAGGTTGAGAATATAGAGGCAGAGACAGACCGACACACAGACCTTTTTACACTGGTAACAAAAGCCCCTCTTTAATAGCACTATAAAGGCTTAATTACATTGCAGTCAATGGCCAACAGGTGAAAATCCTACCTTCTGATCCTCTAAGCTAGGCATAGCTTCTAGTGACTGTTCTAGGAGGAAAGAGCAGCTGAAGGCCAGAACTCATTAATCCCAACATCCAGCTGAAGGCCAAGACTCATTAGTCCCAATATTTTACAAGAAATCCTGATTTCGTATTTTATGTTCACGAAAAACTTAGGAGTTCTAGGAGTTCCACAAATGACGTAATGTAGCTACCTACACATATAAAATTAATAAGAGTAAAATTGGGAATAGTAAAGCATAACCCTTATGCCATGGTTAGAGTAAATATAATAATTCTTTAGAAGTATAAGTAAGCACTGTTATTGTATTTTCTTTCCATTGAAGTTGTCAATTGCAACTGCATGCAATCGTTAAACTTTAAGGGTATCTTTACGTAGCATAATAAACTGGGCCATTGTTGGTACAGCATCCATTGACACTCGACACATTTACAAAGTACTATTAGCAGAAGCTCTGTTTCATTTCAGGTGTTCTTTCTTAAACACTTTATTGACACCCAGTCAATAAAGATCCTAAACCTTTGACTAAGTCCCTGACATACAAGTCTGTTACCTCTGCTATGATTCTCATTTCTCCAAAGTTTGCTAAAGTTAGATGTGTTATGTAATATAATCTCCCAGACACTACTTTATTCAACTTTTCCACCTACCCTTGTTTTCAGGGTTTTTCAATCTCCTGTCATGCATCAGAAAATTGATTCTTTAATATCTGAATAGCAGTCTATTCTAGATATGCATTGTGGGTTTTTTCTATTCATCTTTATATTGGCACTTAAGTAGTTTTACCTTTGGTAACAATAAAAAAAATGCTACCAAAAGAATTAGTTTATAAGTTATTATTTGTCCATGATGCTTGTTTATTTGTATTAACTTGTAGGGATGGAATTTCTAGTTATTTGATAATTTCATGTTTTTCTCTGTGAGAAACATTATATTGTTTTTTGTAGCAATGCAATAGTTTTATTTTTCCGCTATAGATGAACAAGTATTGCCATATTTCTATACCTTTGTTAACATTTAATTTTCATTTTCTTTATTAAAATAATCATGTCAGGAACTGATAATATATTACAGTTGTAACTTTACTATTAATGGCCAATGATATTATCTTCTCTTATTTGAATATCTGTCTTGAAGATATTCCTTGCCCCAATGCTCTAGGTTGATATACTATTGAGTTTTGCAGTCTTTAGATATTCTGGTTAATTAAGCACTTGCACATATAGCTAGTGGTACTTGTCATTATGTGTGTTGTATCACCATATTCTTCACTATTTCACTTGAGATGAAAGATGTTTATTTTTGTATAATATGTTTTCATAATCCATGCTTTTACTGCTAAGTTTAAGAGGATTTTGCCTAACATGAGGGCATAAAACTTTAACACCTTTTCTTCTAAGAATAATCTTTAAAATGCTTACACAAATAGTTTCGTTATTTTGCAAGCTAAAAACAATTGGTTTATTTTTACTTAACTCATGTCTATCTTAAATGTCACCATAGAACCTTCATCCAGAAACTGATGGAAACAGAGGCAGAGACTTGATAGGAGCACATAGTCCAGGTAAAGATTGGAAGGAGTGAGAATATGAACAAAGAGGTCAACACCATGATGGGGACACCCATTGCAACAGTTTACCTGAGCTAATGAGAACTCACCTACTCCAGTCGGACAGGGGATGAATCAACCAGCATAGGATCAAACTAGAGTCTCTGGATGTGGGTGATAGTTTTATGGCTGGGGCAGACTGCAGGGCCACTGACAATGGCACCAGGATTTATCCCTACTGCTCGTACTGGCTTTTTGGGAACCCATTCTCTTTGGACGGATACCCTGCTCATCCTACATACAGTAAAGAGGGCCTTGAACCTTCCCCAAAACAATGCGCCTTACCTTCTCTGAAGAGTGGGTGGGAAGGAGTGGAGAGAGTGGGAACTGGGATTGGTATGTAAAATGAAAAAAAAAAAGATTGTTTCTTTGTTAAAAAATATAAAAGAGAGCTCTCATACAACAATTAAAATGCTTTCGTTGGTGACAGCAGGGTTTCTTATCTTGCATTTGACCTTAATGTGATAACATTCTCCCTTTATTGAAAACATGTCAGCTGTGAGAAGATGAAGCATACCTTATCATAATGTGTAAGAAACACAGCCAACATCAAACTAAATTTAGAGACATACACTAACATTTGAAAAAGGGTGGGTGAGTTGGCTCTCTCCACTCCCATTGGATATAGATTTTGAAGTACTTACTAAAACAACACAACAAAGAGAAAGAAATGAAAGTAATGGGGATAGGAAAAGAAATCAAGATATTCCTATTTAAAATTATATTCATGTTATATACCCTAAAGTCTCTATGAAAAAAGTAGGTCTTAACTGACTATTTTAAGAAACCTGCATTATACAAATTAGAATACAAAATTAGCAACCTTATTTACCATTCAATAGCATGCTGAAGAACAAACCCTAGAAAGAATCACTTTCAAAAAATCCACTATATATCTGACACAGGAGCTAGTGTGTCTAGATTATGCAAAGATCAATTTATATAATTAATACAAATTATACAAATAATTTGTACAGTTAATTTGTATAATATAATCTAGATTTTCTAGAATATACAAAGAAATAGAAACAAAGGAAAAGAAAAGAAAAAGAAAAAAAAAAAAAAAATCAGGAAAATGACAACTCAAAAAAGAACTGATCTTCATCTGGGGAAGAATTGCTAAGGAACACTAGGAATTACAGCTTCTTTAATACCTATATCACTACAATTGGAATAGAGAACTCAGGAGTATAAATGACCTGTACACATGGTTACTTGGAGTGTGTAGTAGTGTAACCAATTAAGAAATCTGTCTGGGGACCTTTGTAAAAACTGTTAAGCATGTTTTAACTGGTGATTTAATGTGATAATAGATGTTGTGAGACTTGATTATTTTTGTTTGTTTATTTTACTGACTGGTAGTACTTATGTACTTATTCATGGAATTCAGTGTGGCATTTCAAAACATATACTGATTTAATTAGAGTTAGTAGTCCTTCCATTGTAACCTCGCTATGCACAGTTCCATCAAAATCCTCTCTTCCAAGTCATCATAGAATATAGCAATTGTTTTCACCTGTGTTACAGAAGGCCAGAGCTGTTCTTTCAACCAAAAGGTTTGTTTCATTTCTTATACCCAAATGCTTTTCATAATTTTAAGACCCTATCTTCCTAGCATCTAATAATTGCTGATATATAATAAAATTTGGAAGGGGAAGAGATATAGATCAGTAGTTTAGAGATCTTGCTGTTTTTGCATAGGACTTGGTTCAGTCCCCAAAGCAGCTTAAGGCTTGCAATATTCCACAACTCCTGTTTCGGGAGATCCTGTGGACTTTTCTACGATCTTCAGACACCAATCACTAACTCAGGGCATCTGTACACATCCTGATAGTCATAATAAAAATAAAGTAAAAATAAAGAAATATTTTTCTTAAGGTAAATTCTTCTTGTTTTGATTTGTTTTTTTTTTTTTATTTCGCAAGTGTTATAAGTCTGCATTTGATTTTTGGACTTAGATTAACATTTATTTTGTCAAAATTGACAAGAATAAATTGCATATGATTAAATGATATTCCATTATTAACACTTTCCACATTTTCTTTATCTCATATCCATTGGTTAAAACCTAGGCACATTGCTGTATTAACTCTTGTGAATAGTCACAGAATGTCAAAGATTGGCTTTGGAGTTTGGGTCTACTAAAGTCTCCTATGTCTGTTATCCAACCACTCATCCAGAGTACCCTTGAGAGATAGGAAAAACATTTGGTAATGTGACCCAATAAAAGTAAGTCACATAATATTGGGCATGTTTTCAAATAAAACACTAATACATATTTTGTTTTTTTTTTTTTTGATTTGGCTTTGTGTCTTATTTCAGTTTTCTCTTGCTGTGATAAAATACCATACTAAATCTTGCTGGGGATTAAGGATTTACGTTAGCTTACAATTCAATAGCAGAACCTGTCATCCAGAAAAGTCAGGGCAGGAATTCAACCCAGGAGCCTAGAGGCAATAATTGATTTAGAGTTTATGTAGGAACACTGTTCCCTGTCTTTTTCTATATAGCTTGTTTAGCTTGCTTTTTTTGCATCACCCAGTATCATCATCAGAGAAGTGGCACCTCCCACAATGATCAGGGACCTAGAACATAACCTAAGATGCAAAAAGTTTGCCCAGTTCAATCTAGTAGGAATATTTCTTATTTTATATTCCTTCTTAAAGTTGCAATAAAACTAACAGACCCATTTGTTTTCACTTTAATTCTTCTTCTTCTTCTTCTTCTTCTTCTTCTTCTTCTTCTTCTTCTTCTTCTTCTTCTTCTTCTTCTTCTTCTTCTTCTTCTTC
>NW_004949104.1:3767130-3771999 GCF_000317375.1 Microtus ochrogaster
AAAAATGACTTCATCTGCTTAGTGCTGCCTGTTGGTACATGAACTTAGAACCATCTATAATCACATTGGTATCTACTCATTGTCACATCACTGAAGAAAACTAATTCACCTCCTAGCAGCTATATTACAAATATCTTCTAAATAGGAAAGGGACATTACAGGACCCTCATTCTTCACTTGATTCTGAATTAAAATTATACTGCAAAGTGATAGAAAGAAAAACAGCAACCCAGTACTGAAAAAAAAAAAAAAACCAGACACATTGGTCAATGTGATAGAACTGGGATCCATGTATAATCCAATACTCTTAAGGTCACCTAATTTTTTACAAAAAGGCCAACAATATATTCTACAAAAAGGAGGATTTTCAATATATGATGTTGAACACACAATGCCTATATATAAAATAATGTAACTAGATTCTTTGCTCTCACCCTGAAGAAAAACTCAATTCTATGTGCATCCAGGACCTAACCATAAACTCATATAAGTCAGTCATTAAGGCCAGTGTTAGAAGGTGAAGAGAATTTTCAGAGCAAAGAGCACAATGAGCAAAGCAAAGAAGAAGTCTACAAAAGGGAAAAATATAAATCTGCTTGAGGTCTAGTGTCTAGAATGCAAATTGAACTCAAAAACAAGAGTTTGGGGCAGATAAAACCACAAATGGCTTAGAAATATACTTTAAAGTATTCAGTACACTTATCCATTTGGAAAACAAACATTAAATTACTTTGAGACTAAACAATACCCAGTAATAATGACTAAAGGTAAAATCAATGATAACAAGTGCTTGTATGGATATGAGAAAAGGGAAATACTTCTTTACCATATATGAAAGAGCAAACCAGTACAGCCACCAAGGAAATTAATGCGGAGTTTCCTCCAAAAGTCAGACATATTCTGCCATATTATCCCATTAAACTACTACCAGGCAATTTCCCATGTTATCCAAGCAAACCACTACCAGGTTCCCAAAGTCATGAATGGTCTTACTCAATTGTGAGCCTGTGAATTACTACAATGACTGGCCTGGCACATATGACCATTATACCTTCAGTACTGTATTGTTCAGTGTTGTTGGGTTAACCTGAGTCTTTTGTATTGCCATATGAGTTGTAAGAATATTTTTTCCAATTTCTGTGAAGAATTTCATTAAAATTTTGAAGATTATATTGAAGCTACAAATTTCTGTAAAAGGTTGAGAGTGCCTACATAATTTTTCAATTTTATTTAAAAAACATTTGTTCTTTTATTTTACATTCTGACCACAGTTTTCCCTCCCCCCTCTCCTCCAAGTCTTCCCCTTTTCATCTACTTCCCTCCCGTTCCACTCCTTCTCCATCTCCATTCAGAAAGGAGCAGGCCTATCATTAGTTTATGTAAAGCATTATAAATCAATTTGAGGCAGGACCAAGTTCCTCTCCTTTAATCAAGGCTGGGCAATGCAATTCAGAACCTGGAGAACAGGTTCCAGAAGCCAGCTATGTGCCAAGGACAGGTCCTGATCTCACTACTAGGACCTTACAAACAGACCAAGTTACATAACTGTTGTACACATGCAGAAGACCTAAGTCAGTCCAAGGGAGTCTCTCCTAACTGATGGTCCAGAGTCCATGAGCTCCTAGGAGCTAAGATCAGCTCTCTCTGTGGGTTCCAATCGTGACCCTCCTGGCTCATACAATTCCTCCTGCCTTTCTTCAACAAGACTCTCGGAGCTTAACCCAATACTTAGTTGTGGCTATCTGCATCTGCTTCCGTCAGTTACTGGATAGAATATCTCTGACAACAATTAGGATAGTCACCAATCTGATTACAGAAGATGGCCAGTTCAGGCATCCTCTCCACTATTGCTAAGAGTCTTAGCTTGGGTTATGTTTGTGGATTCCTGGGGGTTTCCCTGGTGCGAGGTTTCTCCCTAACCCAAGTGAACTCCTTCACCAAGGCATCTCTTTCATTACTTTTCTGCTCTGTCCAGCCTACAGCCTGACTCCTGTACCCAGCCAGCCTAACCCACTCTGTCAAGATTCCATCCCTCCATATCCTCCTCCTTCACCTGTAGTTTATGTTATTAACATTGATGAATTTTAAAGTTTTTTTTAAAAAAAACAAATGACAAATTAAAGAATACACTAAAATAGGAAATGGTTGGATATAATCGAGAAAGGGAATGGATTTACTGAAGTAGAATTTCAAAAAAAAATCAATAAGAAAAATCAATGAAATAAAAAATTGTTTATCTATGAAGATGAATATAATTGGTAAACATTTAGAATAACTAACAAAAAGAAAGGAGAAAGAACCAAGTTATGAAAAATAGGAATCAAAAGATTGACATCTCAACAGACAATTCAGAGTATCATAGGAAGATATTTGAAATTTCAATACTTAAATTTCATAAACTTCTAAGGTGAGAATTATAAAAACGAAACAGATGAATTAGATAGGTGATTTGACTTATCAAATTAAATCAAGATGAAGTAAGTAAAAGTAGTAATTAAAATTTCAGAATGTTAATAAAAAAGCCTAAATTCTGTTTATTCAGTGTACAGTTTTACCAGACTATCAAGGAGGAATTGACGCCAAGATACATCAAATTAAAGAAGAGAAAACAAATAAAATTATTATTTTCTACAGATCTAGTTATTACTCTGAAAACAAAACCATGGAAAGAACATAACAACACAGAGAGTTACAGGCCAATTTTCTTCATAAAGGTGCACACTCAAAATTCTTAATAAATTATTTTCAAAAGATCAATTTCACATAAAAAAAGATAAAATACACTATCATGACCAGGTCATTCCAGAGATGGAGCTTGGTTCAACATTGGTAAATCAATAAAAGTAATCCATTCCATAAATGGATTCAAGGACAGATATCAAATGATCATCTCATTATATACAGAAAGCTATTTTGTCAATATCCATCATCTCTCATAATAAAAATTCTGTAGATCCTAAAATATACATGATAAATCTCGGCAGTATAAAGCCAACCAATTATAAGCCCACAGCCTATATCAAACTAAACAGAAAAAAATTGAAGCATTTCCAATAAAATTAAGAACAAGACAAATATGTTTCCTTTATTAACTGTTTTCAATATAGTGTTTGAACTGAGAATTAGCCCAATTACATGAGGAGTTAACAAAGACACACGTAAGAAAAAGAAAGTCAAATATTCTTATTTAACTAAGATATAGTATAAAAAAATTGAAGACCCCAAATACTTCAGTAGAAAATTTATACATCACAAAAACACATTCAACACTATAGTGGGATACAAATTAAGAAATAAAATATCCATATCCTTTCTATAACGAATTGCAATCATATGTACAAAAAGTCAGGGAAAGAATACTATCCATGATAGCTTGATAAAACAAGTTGGAATAAACTTAACCTAGGACACATTAAGACAGTGAAAAGGAATTTGAAGAAGTTACCAGATGATGGAAAGAACTCATGAAATGGTTGGATAAGTATTCTAAAAATGACCATTTTGGTTTGTCATTTTTAAAAATTATTTTGTGTTAGCTTTTATAATTCAAATTTTTAAGAGAATTTCAGGCTAATTAATTCCAAATTTATTGTCAAAAAAGCTATCTTTTCAAATGGCCCTTCCATGGTTGAACATCTTTCTCTGCTTCACCTATATGCATTCGGAGTGATAATTTCTTTTTATTGATTGCTTTGAATTGAGTTTTCTTTGTTGTTTCATTTTTTAAAGGGACCACTTTGAGATCAATGTTTCCATTATGATGGGTAAATTTATCTGAGTTCTCATGCTATACTATTATTATTTTTTTATCTCTGTTTATTTTGTAACATTTTTCTGTGATTTTATTTCAATCTCTGACTATTGAACAATGTCTTGCTTAATTTCCATGAATTTATAAAATTAATATATTTTTTACTTTTTATTTCATTAAGTTACTTAAAATTGTAATCAGCATGATTTAAAACCTCAGGACACATACATAATTGCTTTATTATCTATACTGTAAAATGTTTGCTTATTACATAGAAGAATGCCCTCTGTTTCACTTCATGATTTGAGCTAAGGAATCTGCTGATATAAATGGCTTTTAATGTAACCCAAAAGTTCTAATTTTCTTGTTGACCTGTGACCTTTGCATTAAAATAAGGAAAAAAACTCTGTAAAAGCAATTAAGGGTACAAGCACATGATCTTATTTTTTCTTCTAAAACTAGAAATAAATGACTGTTGTTATCATGCAGTCTGAATTTTTTAGTAGCCAGAATTTTCTGAGAGAATTATCCCAGAAATTTAGGGCTGACATTGAGTGGTTTCTCCCAAATGGAAAGAAGATACATCCTATAAAACCCAGGAGGATAATAAAAAGAGATTATTTTCCTTAAAATTATCTCTGTTATCTCACTGTTCAACAAAACTGAATGTTGATAGTCTTTTCTAAAGTCTGCTGATGTCATATCTGTCATAAAGTGTTACTTGCTCATGTGTCCTTTAGAAAACTCACAAAACAATTAGCCTCAGATTCAAAGAACAGCCAACGAATACCACACTAACACAATAAAATCCAAAAAAGTTCACTCTTTGGTTAAGTTCTTCCTTTCTCCATTTTTGTTATTTCTTTAAGAATTTTGTGTGCTGTGTTCTGATCACATCTCTTTCCCAGTTCCTCCAAGACCCACCTCCCTTTCCTACCCATCCAACATTTTGATCCCTTTTATTTAAACCTATCAAGACCAATTAGGGCTAGGCATAAACACTCTCCGATGTGTGAACTTTATCTGGAGTATAGTGGACATACTAGAGGCCAAGCCCTTAAAGAAAAGTGCACATTCTTCCTAACTGATTTCATAAAAAAATTAAAAAAAAGTACAGT
>NW_004949104.1:3778874-3787242 GCF_000317375.1 Microtus ochrogaster
AAAAAAAAGGGAAAATAATAACATTGTCTCTCCAGATATTATAAACTGTCAATGTGGTTTGTCTTTGGTACCTAGTTGTTTAAATAAATACAATACTACACATTTTACTGACATTTTTCATCATATGTGATTGACAATTAAATTATAGGCTTTGATTGAGTGAATTATAATATTCTCAATAGTACGGGTCCATCCCACTAGTTATTGTAAATCTTTAGGAAAATAAACTAGTGATCCTAGAAACAATATTTGACCTGAAACAGCTTTTGATCAAACTGTGTGATAACTACTTTGTCAGCTTTCTATCTTATATTAGTTCCTGCAATAGCCATATTTTTTTCTCTGTCTTTCTGTACTCTAATGCTCTCTCGTCTCTCTGTTCTTTCATTTCTTTGTTTATCTGTCTCTCTCCGCTCTAATGCTAAGTCTGTTTCTCTCTTCATCTTCCTCTCTGTTTATATACAAATGAACACATGTATATTAACACACATGTATGAGAGATGTGTGAACTTTGATGTTCTCTGGACTATAATGATTAAATATAAATAGATATTTTTATAACATAAGGAATATCATAAAAGATGCTTCTGACTTCACCATTTCTATTAAACTGTCCACTAACTTCTACATGTGAAGTATCAAAAGTTTAAATGACTAAGTGATGAAAAGTTTTCGTTTTCAGAGTTTTATAATGACTCGCTACAACAAAGTTTTCAATAAAAAAACATGAAAAACATGACAAATCTCTTGAAATAAAATGAACAAATGAAGTGAGACAAGCAATATTTAGAAATAATTTACTTTCCATGTTGCAAATATACAAAATCTATCTCTAAGATTAATAAAGCAGACTTATTTAAAAGTAGTTTTTTCTTTGTTCTCCAAAATTTAGTCCGTGTCCTATTCCCAAGTATATCTGTTTTCAGTTGCCTTTTGATTGATTGTTATCTCCATGTTTCTAGACGACTGCGATATTAAGCAGCTCAGTATTTTAAAATTCCAATAAAGTGAAAACATATTTAAATTAATAAAGTCATTGAATTCACTGTATACAAACTGAATAAAGATTCAGTGCTTCCAATTCATTTCCTTAGGCAAATCTTTTCTTGATTTCTCAGGATTACAAGCAAAGCAAATATCACCAATTTTAATTCAATTGTTTTTAAGTCTTTTGTTTACTTTCATAAAACACCTCTCATTTTTTGTTAATAAGATGAGAGATTCACTTTCCTCTTCTAAGTGCCTATCACATCTTGTTGACTAGCAGATGAGCACAGAAACACTGAGTGGGATAATAGCTCTCTTAATGTAAAGCAGACTTGTCTCAGCTTCCTCACTAATTATACACCCAATCCCATATGCCATCCAGAAACTTCTAAAGTCTCCAACAAAATGGTATTCAAATATAATATGGATAATGTAGCTAAACAAATAACATTGTCTGCTTGTAAATGAGAGATTGTATCTTCCTGAGTGTGAAGAGTTTCAATATCAAGAATTTTAGATCAAAAAGTAAGTATAAGACATTAAAATGTTGAATTAGAGGTTAGAGTGTGACTAATGCATGTTTTGAGCGTTAGTATATAATAGTTTTTCCTATTCCAGTAAACCTTATTCAAAAAATAACTTACAAAATTCATTTTATTTAAATAAAACATAGATCCATTTGTTTTTTATTATCAGACAAAAGGCAATTCAGTAACAGTGCATTTGAATTTCTCATAAGTTCAAGCACATAAAACAAAGTCATAACTTCATTTCTACATCAATTTCCTAAGAAATACTAAATCTATAATTAACTGATATTGCTGAAAAGTGCTTCCAAAATAAAACAATACATACCACCAACAAAATATGTACCTTTATTTGTCTAAATCTGAACGTTTAAAACATTAGCTTAATTTTTTAAAGGACATGAAATTACATGATTTTAATTTTTCCCTTTACTTCACCTTTACTTTGCAGCTATCTTCCCTCAATCTCCTCCCATAACTCTCCATACTCTGAAATTGAGACCCTCTTGATTATTCTTGTATACATTTATACATACATACATATGTGTATATATCTATTTTATGCATGTGTAAGCACAAATATGCATCATACAGTTTGCTTAATTCACGTTTGTTATTTTATGTATGTTCTTTAAGGGTTAGCCATTTTGTATTGGGCTATAATAAGAATACTCTTCAGTGAAAATGCTTAATCTCAGCCCAGCAGTCAGTAGTTGTTCATCGTTCAAAATGACCATTCAGAAAGATGGTGTTTATTTGTTTGTTTGTTTGGTCTCTGACCTGGTATTAGATTTGTTTTATTCATCTATGGTTCTTATGAGAAGATTTGTTACATTGTCAGTCCAAACGGCTTTAATGTTCATATGTTTGTGCGTCTTTGTGTGTAGCTATGTGTGTTTGAATATATGAATATATACACATACATATTGGCAGAGCATAGACAAACAATTCATATATGTATTTACACATGTGTATATGTATGTGTAAATATATGCTTAACGTGTATCATGGCTAATTTTAGGTATATATATAAATTGGTGTTATTCATTGAGGAGTAATCGCACAACTTTGGTGTTATTTGTTCCTCATCTTCCGTTCTCCATTATTGAACTTCCTCCCTACTCTCTGGTGGGCGCCCTCTCCACAGTCACCCATTTCCCACTTCATATCATCCACATGCTATCATTCTACTCTCAAGCCTTGTTGCTGCCAAGGATAGATTTTTATACTCCTCATTTCCAGGCTGCATATTTACACCTGATGATATGGTACTAGGAAAACAGAAGAGAGAAAATGTGTATCATGTGTATTTCTGGATTACTTCACTCAATATAAACTGTATAGGTCCACCGATGTGCCCACAAATTTCTTTATTTCATTACTATTTACAGTTGAATACTATTCCATTGTCATATAGATGAAATTTTTACTATCCATTTATCTGTTTAGAGCATTTTGAAAATACTCTCAACTCCTTATTTTGTTATTTTAAGTTTTAGACAAATGCACTAAACAAAATATTGGCAGTTTATGTGCATTACATTAAAAATTACTAAAATATGTAAAAATATTGAGCTGAAAATGTGTTAATCATATTTTAAAAGTTTCAACATTTACATAATATTATAAACAGATCTTTGAATACATATTTGCCCAATATTTTAATCTAATATACTCTCTGTTTCTGCTTTATTTAGATTTTTTTATAGTGTGAGCAGTTCAAAGTCCATTTTTATCAAGCTTACAATGCATAAACATTGAAGTAAATAGACAGAATATTTCCATTTTACTGAACCAAATAGATTATATTTGTTGAGTATACAAATAGGCTTAGACATAAAAACTCCCATTGATTAGTACCATACATGAATTCAGGTATCTTTCAGGAGTGTCATCAATTTTAGTCATGAAAAAAAATTACAAGTACTTTTTGACATACTTGATTTTTTTTTCTTCAGAGAACTAACCAAAATAGTGCATGTAATTATAGTGATCTTTTAAGAGCAGGAAAAAAAATTCTTCAGAACTCAGAGAACGGTTTCTAACACATGGAGTTCCATCTGCTGCCTGTTCTACTTTTAAAGTACAGAGCCTACATCATGGAAAGTCAGTAAGCTGCATTCAGAACCAGCGAGGAGCTGAACTTTGCTGTTCTGCAACAAGTAGGTAAAACAATCCAGGTAAAGAAACTTGACTGCAGTGGCATCTGCTTCTCATATTAACCAGTAAACATGCCCTAAGAACTTGCTACAAATGAGTCTGTATATCTAGTATGTTGGGAAATAGTATGAATATTGTAGGAGGCACCCATAAAAATAAATATCACCTGAATGTACATGTCAGTATTCAATACTCAGGCTAGCCCAATGATCCTTATAGTTTAAATTTTTGACACACTTTAGATACTTATACTTAATCAAGCCTCCAATGATCTTTAAACTGAGGAGAAATATAGCTAGGTGTATTTACTATTAGAAAACCAAAATAATAGATTTATATAGAGTTTTAATTAATTTAAAAATAGCAGTACATATTAATATAGAAACATATTTTAAAAAAGAAAACAGAAATTTGTTAATTCAAAATAGCAGCAACAAAGTATTACATGCTACTACAAATAGTATGGTTTAATAAAAATTTGTAATAGGTGTCATGTTTTGTTTAAAACAATCTAATGACTTGTGAGATTTATATATTCTGTCTTATATTAATATAGAATATAACATGCTGCCTTGGGAAAATTTGACCTAGCAAACATAGTATCATGATAGTATGTTTTAAAGGATGTGTATCATGACCAAAATGTTCCAGAGGACGTAAGTAGCCAGTTTGCAACAATTATTGATAAAAACAGAGGTGAAATCCTAAAGTCAACCGCCAAGAATGTTACCAACTTTCTGTGAGTGCAGTCAAATAAATAGTTGATTTGCTGAGATAGGAAGCTATCCTTGCTTTTTCCTCTTATTAGGTTTATTTTTATGTTTAAGTTGAAATACCAGACAGAAATTGTGATTTTGTATTTCATCATACTTTTCCTAAACCAGTGTCATCACACGAAAATGACAACCCTGGATGTGTCCCACAGCATAAATTCTTTTTCCTCGCAGCAAATAACATCTTCGTCCATCACATGGAAAGTGCTAGTCCATAAGGTAAGAAATAACTGTGAATAACTATTTTTCTCTTACGTAAATATAATCCCCTCTGAATTCAGATAGAGTGTAGGCTAATGTAGACTGATTATTCAGCAGTGAGATCCAATAACTGCACATATTTATATTTTATCATTTTTTCTTTATACTTGCTTTATTTACTACACCTTTCCAGGTGAAGAAATAAATGGTAAATTTTCTATTGTGTAGTTTGTCAGTGCATTTAAGATACATTATAGAAAAAAATCATAATTATTTATTTAAATATTATATAATTATATAATTGTCCTTGGCATATTAAGAGTTATTTATAATATACCCCATAATGAAAATGAATTTTCTTAATAATTGAACAATGAGCCCAAAGAAAATATATAATGTTGGGCTTGGGAAGGTAACTCAGTAAGTTAAGAACTTGCTAATGAAGCAAACAAACTGGAGTTCACATCCACAACTTTTACTTACAATATTGACTATAACAGAGCAGGCCTAGAATCCAAGTCCTCAGAATTCAGGGATCTTAGGATCCATGCAACTCACTGGGGAGCTGTCCCTGCTGAGTTAGTGAGCTCCAGGCTTAGTGGGAGAACTTATCTATACAAACAAAATGAAAACTAAAAAAGGTAATAATGGTTGAAGGAGAAAATGACCAACTCCAAATTTTGCTCATAAGAAACATGTATTGTACATAGACACACAACTCCCAATCATGTGCACAATTATAAACCCATACACACATACAAGCGACATATCATACACACACATATATACTTATATATACACATAGAGATTTGTCTAAAATATGATTTTACGAGTGTAACTAAATTCTATATACCATAACTTAAAAGATCTGTGCATAACACTACAGAATAAATTTAAATATTAAAGATACAGTAGTGATTTCAAAATTTAAAAAAATCCAGATTGTGTTATTAGAGGTATATAACTAAGGAGAATTCAAAATCATTTAGGAGGCTGGAGAGATGGCTTGGTAGCTAAGCATGTCCATTGCCCCTGCAAAGGGCCTGAGCTCTGTTGAAAATACATGTTTTTGGCAACTCATAACGTCCTGCAGCTCCAGCTCCATAGATCTGGTGTCTGTGGTACATGGTTATGTATACATATAAAGACATACACTCACAAATATGTGTGCATAAACATGTGACTACATGCACACACACACACAACCTGAAAGATAATAAATCTTAAAATTATTGCATAGGATATCATCTTAAATTAGAAATTGGCATAAAAATTTATATGGCCTTATTCACAACTAAGCTGAGAGGAGATATAATAACACTCATGGAATAGTGGAAGAAAGATACAACATTAGAATTATAACATCAATAAAGGAAATGATAGATGTAATTGTCTATTAAATATGGAATTTCTTCCTTCAAGGTAAACACATCAACTGACAGATGACTTCCTCTGCCAGACATGCCTTTAGACACAGCAACAGATTATATAATGGCAATGGGAATTCTGAAATAGCTTAGTTTATTCCTGTATTTTTCTGAAAGGTTTTCTTATTGTCTTTTTGAAACAAACTAGCTATTATGTTGCCAGGAGGGTAAAGTCTGTGGCAGTCACTCAAATAGCCTCAGCTTCTACAGTCTCTGAGGTCACTAAGGACAACAAAAAAGAGATGGCCATTCATCCATCTGTTGAATCTCTATTGTACATCTGTGTAAAACGGAAAAGACACATTAGAAAACTCAGTGGCCTTATAAGAGAAAATGCAGTCTCGGAGACCTCACCACCACCAGTGAAGATGTTTAGAGCATGTGAACCATTGAAGAGCAAATTCTTCAGAGACCAAGGCCAGCCAATGGCAGATTTCAAACTATTTTTCTTCTCTTCTGTAGACTTCTGAAACCTGGAAAGCAGACCTTGTGCAGCTTAGACGTGGACCATGACACTAGACATTTGATGAGAATGTCAGCATTTGTTTTTAATATAGAATATTATGGGATCCTTCTGGGCTGATGTTTGGTACTTAATGTTACCAAAAGAAGTAATGCATCAAAAAAGAATGTAAAACAACAATTTAAAAGAACTTTTGCTAGAAATTATGATTGATTTAAATAGTGAAGTCAGTGATGTTTAAATATCAATCTTTTTCTCACTTGCACTTAACTCAGCTTCACAATTATTTGCCTTATTACGACTTCTGTTTGGGCTATAGTTTGGGAAGACACGATCTTTGCTACATATAATCCAAAGTGAATATCATTGTTTTGTTTTCTAGGGTTGGAAAGAAGAGAAAATTCAGGATTAATACCATCATTTTCATTTTTTCACCAGGTTTTTATTCTTTCCCATATATTTCACATATGGTGCTCCAAATCTTAGCAACTATGGTGCAGGTAATGAATTCTTACAACAGGTGTTCATGAATAAAACCAAATAAAAACTTAGCAGCTCTTAGAGCTCGTAGCGGCAAAGTTACACTGCTGAGCTTTCTAGGCAGAAAATCTAGAGCATCTCCTCTGCTCCCTGCAGCTGTTAAGGAGTAGAAACATGTGAACCCAAATGACAGTCTTACATGTTGCTGTCTACCAGCTTCGGGAGACAGCGTTTGCACCATGTTTGCTCCGCACCATGCTCATTTACATATATTCCGTAATAATAAATAGCATACTATTATCAGATTGCAGCTAGGTGTAGATTTCTAAATAACATTAAACTACCAAAATTAAAATAATGTTGATAAATATAGAACTTATGTAGAATCCTAAATCATTTTTGGTGTTATTAATAAGTATTATTTACCTACTTTCCTTATCAAGTTTGAATAAAAAATAATAAAAGTAATTAAAACTATTAAAAGACATTACACATGAAGAAAGTGAGATGATTTTTCATAAAAGGTGTAATTAGCAGTAACAATGCTTGGGAATATGAATTTTTACTCTTTTGAAATTGATTTTCTATCTGCAACACAAGGTCACACTTAATAGTCCATGAGTAGAGACTTATTTTGTTTGTTTTCTTTTTATGTCATTATAACAGATTCACTATAAGAATAATGCATTTCCCACAAAGTCTTAACTCATGAAGAGTAGGCCTCCTATTAATTTCAAAAAGTCCTTACATAGTTGCAGATGTAATAATACCTTAAAAAGACATTTCTTAACAAGAAGTGGTAAATATTTAAAATGTGATTTTAGAAATTGGCATGTCCATCCTAATTTATACAAAAAACATTAAACTATTTCACCACTAAAACAAAATTAATAAAGGCATTTGAGACAGACCACATGGATTTGTTGGAAATTAATCATTTATCATGCTACGTTCTTTTTTTAAAAAAAAATCAATGACCTGTTTTAATCCAAATTGGCAAGGGATTTATGTGAAGTTACTTCCAATAATGAAAATGTAAATTTAAACAACTTGGAGATATCATCATATCCCAATCAGAATAACTAAGATCAAAACAACAACCAACAACCCATACTAATGAGAATGTGGTAGAAAAGAAAACATTATTCGCTACGGGGAGAATTGCAAACTTATCCAGCCAGTCTGGAAAATGTTGGTAAGAATTTCCCCCAAAACTAATGATAAATCCACAGCATGACTCAGCTATTCCAGTTCTTGGAATATGTCCAAAGATAGACAGCCTGCTCCACTGATACTTGCTTAGCCATGTTCATTGATGCTTTACCCACATTAACTAGGTAATGGAAATAA
>NW_004949104.1:3787342-3789361 GCF_000317375.1 Microtus ochrogaster
GAGACCAGCCTGGTCTACAGAGCTAGTTCCAGGACAGGCTCCAACACCACAGAGAAACCCAGTCTCGAAAAACCAAAAAAAAAAAAAAAAAAAAAAAGGAAGTAGGAATTAGTTAATAAGAAGCCTGAGCTAATAGGCCAAGCAGTGTTTTAATTGATCCGTTTCGGCGTGGTTATTTTGGGTGGCTGGGAACGAACAAACAGTCTCGGTCTACACACCGACTGCTTGCTTTTCTGACTTTTTCAGATGGAAGAAGCCTTATAGCTCATGTCCCCCGAAGCCTTGCTCCAGTTCTGTGTGTGGTAGACCGCTGTTTTTCAGTTTTTCACTGTTATTACTTTGACAAGGTTCCAGGAGCTTGTTATGGTCTCCTACCTTATCTCTGCGTGACTAAGGTGGGTCAAGATAAAGGTCTGGAGTGGAATCAGCTGGGCTGAAAGTTCTAAATGGAACTTTGGTGGGGAGGTGTTCCATGTCAGAACCAGGGGAGCTCTCAAAACTTGAAGCAGATGAGGCAGAAGGTAGGTTATTTATGCTCCCTCTCTCTCTTTCTCTCTCTCTATCTCTCTGTCTCTCTCCTTTCTCTCCCCTCTCTCTCCACTCTCTCCTCCCTCTCTCTCTCTCTCTCTCTCTCTCTCTCTCTCTCTCTCTCTCTCTCTCTCTCCTTTCTCTCCCTCTTTCCCCCTTTCCCTTTGTGAGACAGGATCTTTCTGTGTAGCTATGGCTATCCTGAAAGTCATTCTATAGACCAGCCTGCCATGGAACTTGAAGAGATCTGCTTGCCTCTGCCTTCCAAATGCTGGAATTAATTAAAATCATGGTCCACCACAGCCTGACTGATGGGAAAGTCTTTACTTAGCAAGGGGAGAATAATAAAAATACTTTAAGACTGTGCAATTTATTAACTTAAGACATGTCCTCTACATATCTGAAAATTTACACGTTAAAGTAACTAAGCCAAGAAACTTGGAATATTTCAGCCAGAAATATTTTCATGAAGGCTTACGGAGACAAAATGCCCACCACACTGATTTTACTTTTCAGCACTCCTTGGAAATTTTTTTCTTCACCTGAATTTACTAAGAAATTTTGCTTATTCGAACTCATTCATTAAGTCTAAATTTTATGTTCTCCCTTATTGTACCTTCTAAAGCCTGAAAATTCCTCTGCATATGTATACAACTTATTTTACACTCAGTATTTAAGTCAGGAATTTAGTAGATATCACCTTCATGAAAATTGACATTAGATTTTTGAAATAGGAAAATGGTCAGTAACAACTTGTTTTCCAAAACTATATCTTTATGGACAACATGATACCACCGATGAAGCTTTCTTATTCTTTTATCTTGCCACTTTGAATGATAAAATGTAAATCTTGAATTTGGCACTTCATTTCCTTCATGGAATATTTCTAAATCTCCTCATGTGCTCCATTATCATGTGACTTGAACTCTAACTCTGGCATGTACTTGTCAATATTGGCTGATTACCTTGCCAATTGCTATATTGGTGGCAAAGAGTCCTTGTTTTACTCCTTACTGATTTTTTTTGTGGGGGGCACCTTCTTTGCCTATAGTATATAAAGCACTCATCAGAAACATTCTTTGACATAATATTAAACTGTAATTAGATATTTGAAGTTTTTATAACATCTGTTCATTCCATTAATCATCACTCTTAAATATAACAAGTTGGGATTGAACTTTTTAAATCTTTGATTTTTTAAATGCCTTTAAAAATCCATATTGTTGGGTATTTTGTGTTTCATTATGGTATTAACACTGGTTGACTTTGAATGTAACAGCTTACCTACTTCTATTGGAAATTTGTTACTTGTCTTAAAATCTCCCATTGCACAAGTAGAATATTCTTAGAGTTCATTCATTATCATGGCTTTATATTGAATGACTCCTATATCTCCATTATACACTTAGTTCTACAAATATTTAAAAACCCTCCTTCAGCCAGCTGGACTGAGACTGAAAAAGCATGGGATAAAACTGGACTCTCTGAACA
>NW_004949104.1:3789756-3792024 GCF_000317375.1 Microtus ochrogaster
TTAGCTTTACTCTAATCTAAATATTCAAATTTCTAAAATGAATGCATCAGAAAATCTTGTCTCTTCGGTGTTGATCATGCAATTGTTATCAACATCCATGCCCTTTGACATCACTGAACCCCTATTGCATAACTAGCTTTCCATTTTCTTTCTTTTTTTTTATTTCTAATCTCAACTATGGCTAGCCATCTATGTCATATTCCTTTCTCATTATGCACCTATACTATTCACGTACTTCATTCCTGTCATATAACAGTCTTCTACTTGAACCAGTTCTTATCACACTATGCTCTTGTTTCAGAGTAATTTGTTGTAAAATACAGTTTTCATTATGTTGCATTTAAAATTTATTTGTTTGGTGATTATTTTTTTTTTTTTTTTTTTTTTTTTTTTGCACTTCTATGCATCACTTTCATCTTCGGGGCCAACAACAGTGGTCAGAAAACATGTCGGATCTCCTAGAATAAATGTTACAGATCATTATGAAGCACCATGTGGGTAACAGGAACTCTTAATCCACAAGTGTTCTTAATTGATTAGCTTTCTCTCCAATACTACACTTCCTCCTTGATTACAACCCACCAATGGCTTTATCCGGTGGGGCAGATGGATGAGAGGGCAAAAGTGTTGCAGCATAAGGAAGAGACGTGATTTCAGAGCAGCAGTATCCATTTAAAAAGCCAGCCATGACTGCATATACCAGCGCCGGGAAAGGCCAGCCATGACTGCATATACCAGCGCCGGGATGGGAGGATAAAACAGAGAGAGACAGCGATATCGGTATGGCCTGATAGTCTCCAACCATGTTCTTTTAAAATAGATCTCTGATTCAGTGAATGAGAGGGGTATTCTTTCCAAAGAATTACTCAAGGAATCATAAAACAGTTCACCCAGACACCTCTTCTGAGATTCCCATGCTTATATACATTTATTTATATCACCCTTTTCCTAAAGTTCAGATCTCTAAATGTATAAAAAGTCTATTATACAAAGTAAGAAACCAAACTCTAACAGATTCACATTTACCACTACCCTTTCTGGGCTACTTTTACTGTTTTTTTTTTTCTTTTCTCTGCCTAAATTCTGTTATTATGTTTTTATTTCTCATATGTCTCTACAACAGAATTATGCCTCAGATTTTAATGTACACATTTTTGTTCTTCCAGTAAGCCTTATATGACTACATTATGCCACACAGACACATCCCTATGATATTTCTATAACACTAAGTGGATCTCTTCTTTAAGATACTTCAAGCTTTCTTCCTCAGGTCATTTTATCCAGCCCTGTGTTCCATGAACTTAGCTAGTTCTGTTCATTTTGGATGCTTTAGTATTAATAACTCACATATTGTACCTTACTTATTATAGACATTTAGTGTATATTATTAATGATATAATCTACATTAATATAAAAAATAAATTGACTTACTCTGAAAATGTTAAACATTTAAATATGAAAGTCAATATATGTGAGATACATACAACTATATTAAGTTTTCTTATTAGGGAAATATTAGAAAATAAGTGTTATAAAAATATTTTGACATATCTGCTTCTTATTATATACTTCATGGCCCAATTATATCATACATATACATACACAATTTTAAATTGTTGCTCAGTACATTTTTCACTATCATAATGTAATTATCTGATGTTAAGTCTTTCACATCCAAAGAAGCATATCTAAATAAGACTTTTTTCTACACTCTCAACAAGATAATTTGTAGGGTGGTTGTGGATGAACATTTATAAAGTTTTTTTTTATCCCCATAAAAGTAGAAATTCTGATAACTTATTTACCTGAGACTCTTCCCTATATTCATCTGTCTTTGTTTTGTTTTCACACTGGGGATCTATATTGATGACAACATTCTCTCTCTCTCTCTCTCTCTCTCTCTCTCTCTCTCTCTCTCTCTCTCTCTTTCTCATATATATAGCAACCTAATATGGAAAAAAGAAGAGGCACAGAAGATGATAGGAGATTAAAGTCTTTTGATTTTAACAAGTCTAAAAAAATCAGAAGGAATCCATTAATTCAGTTGAATATAATTTATTTTCATTCAACAGTAACTCCTTTTCCTGCAGATGATTTTTGTTCTCCACACCTTACAACATTACTAAAGGTTTATAAATGAAAAGGTAAAATTTCAAATTGTATTAATTTCTGTGAAGTATATAAAGCACTTACCCAAGAATCTTTCATTTTTTTACGTATGAAGTTGGCCCTACAGCAAGGTCTGGTAGTGCACTTTTTTTTTTTTTT
>NW_004949104.1:3792354-3798192 GCF_000317375.1 Microtus ochrogaster
AGGATTCTATAGCATCCTCTCCAATCCCACATTTGACAGTTGCTGATCTTGAAAATGTATAAAGAACCAATGAAAAAATTAAACTAACTTCAAAAAAATTAAATAACTCAGTTTAAAAATGGTGAACAGAACTTAACAAAATACTCCATAGATGACTCTCAAATAACAAAGGAAAACACTTAAAAGTTCATTACCTTTAGTCATCAGAGAAATGCAAGTAAAAACAACTCTGAGATTCCTTCCTATACTTGTCAAAATAGCTAAGATCAAAAACACAAATGACAGCTTATGCTTGTGAGGATGCAGAGTAAGGTAACACTACTCTGTTGATGGTTGGAGTGCAAACTTGTACAGCCAGTTTGAAAATCATTATGACATTTTCTCAAAAAATTGGGTATCAATGTACCTCAAGATTCAGCTATTCCACTCTTGAATATATACTCAAAGAATGCTTAATCACTAAAACACTTGTTCAGCCGTGTCCCTAGCAACTTTATTTGTATTAGGCAGAACCTAGAAACAACCTAGATGCTCCTCAATCCAAAAATGGATAAAGAAAATTGGATGTTTCTTAGCTGTTAAAAACAATGACATCAGGAAATTTGAAGGAAAACCGATGAAGCTAGAAAAAAAAAATCATTTTGAGCTAGGTCACCCAGACCCACATAAACAAAAGATGGTATGTATCCACTCATAAGCTGGTATTATCTGTAAAGTAAATGATAACCATGGTAAAGTCTACAGACTCAGAGAGGCTAAATGGCAAGGATGGCAGAAAGGGGTGTTTATAGATCTCCCTGGGAAGAGACCTCCTGGGTGGACTGGAGATGGGTTTGGGTTTGGGTTTGTGTAGGGGGACAATAGGAAAAGTGATGACTGGAAGATGGGCTCATTTTGGGATCAGGTAGGAACCTGATGCAAGGGAAACTCCCACAAATCTACAACAATGACCCCAGCTAAGACTCCTAGTAATAGCAGATAGAAAACTGGAACTTGTCTGTGCCTGTGATCATATTGGTGACCACCCTAATTATTATCGGAGATCCTTCATCCAGTAGCTGATGGAAACTGATTCAGAGACTCCTAGACAAACATTAGGACTTTCTTTGGAAGTCAGCTGTAGAGTGGAAGGAAGGATTATTGGAGCCAGAGGGATCAAAGAAGAACAAAATAAAAGAAAAACGCAGAAGCATTAAACCTGGTTAACCATGTGCTCACAAAGTCTGAACCAACAGCTAGGGAGCCTGCATGGTACTGACCTAGGCCCTCTCATAGATGTGATAGGTTTTTTTTGCATTAATTAAAGCACTACTTGGTCTATTAGCTTATGCATATTTTGAGATAGCTCTTAAATCTTAAATTAACATATTTCTATTAATCTAGATATTACCACGTGGTTGTGGCCTACCAGTAAGTTTCCATCTGGCATCCAGAGTCTGATTCCTGTGGTGGCTACATGGTTTCTCCCTCACTCTGCCTGTTCTCTCCTCCTCTATCTGCTTGGAATTCCCACCTTGCCTTATTCTGTGCTGTAACAGGCTCACAGCACACTCTTATTATCCAATGGTATTCACAGCATACAGAGTGACTCTCACACCAGCTCCCCTTTTCTATCTAAACAAAAAGAAAGGTTTTAACCTTAACATGGCAAGATTACATACAACAAAACAGTTATCAAGCACGAATTAAAGTTACAATATTTATATCTACTTTATCCTTTATCATAACTAAGGAAAACTTTAACTATTTTGAGTCTATAATGAATAAAGTTTTTATGGAGATCCATATGCATAGTTGTTTTATAAATTAGCTTTTATTTTCTTTGGAAAAATCTCTAGAAGGAGAAGTACTCAGTCTTAGGTTTGTTATATCTGATTTCCTAAAAGTTACAAAGCTGTTTCAAAAGGATGTACCATCTAATTACTTTCCCAAGTGCAATTTTAGAGATTTTGGATAGTCTCGTATCACCAGTATTGGTTTAATTTAGTCATACAAAGGATGGTAAATGGCTTCTAATTGAGATTGTAATATTTATTCCCCTTATGGCTAATGAAACCAACCATCTGTGTTTGCTTTTGGCCATATATGAACTTTTCTTTGCTAAGTATCTCATCAAGCTGCTGCTTTAATGAGCTATTTTTCTTTTGTTATTTATATGTTAGAGTTTTGTCAGGGAATTCTTTCATTATATTGTACTTAACCATTAGAAAATAACCATCTGTCTTTCAGTCTTAACTTTATAAATCCACCTTCAGTACAATAATGCATTTCAAACTGCATATTGAAGCTTTCCATATTTTAAGGTATTAAATATTTTCTATAATTTTAAAAGATGCTGTTTCAGCCATTCTGCCTAGAAACAAAGTTTTTCCTGTACTCATATCCAATTCATATTATTTTTGTCACTATTAATGTTTAATGTTGATATTATTATTTTGTCTACATATTCATACTGTATTACCTTTTATCCTATATCCATAACTGACTTTATGTAAGTATTAGATAAACAGAATTAAATCAGTTTTCCTATTTCTTTCCTTCATTTGCATCTCTAAAGTCCCCAACTTTCGAGTGATAGTATCTTTTATTTTAATGATTATTGTTACACAATAACACATACATATATGCACAAAATTGAATAGATACTACCTGCTGGATCATTTTGGTTGTTCTTGTGGCTTCAGGGCTGACAACTACACCTAAAACCCAAGAGGTGGGGCTCATCTGTTGGAAAGGCTAGTTATTCCTCTCTCAGTAGTCATTTTCTAGGAGAGACCATCTCACGGCAGACTTTCTGGTTCTTAGAATCATTCTGCCTCTTCTGCAGTGTTCTCTGAACCATACTGCAGAAAATGTGCTATCGATATGCCCACTGAGGCTGGAATCCCCATAATAAGTTGGGCTCTGGATTTTGTCCAACTGTGGTTTTCTGACATGCTGTGCACTTGCTGTAAAGATAACTTCATTGATGAGGGGTAGTTACCAGAGAGTAGAAGCCACAGATTTAAAATATAGTTAAGGGATTGTTGTCATGATGAGGTCTTCATTAATCTACTATGCAGTGGAACATGGCTCGGTTTCCAATCATGCATAATTTACCTTCTCTTGAGTAGCCTCAAATATGATTAGAGAGCCACCGATTGCTACAAACATGTGAGTGTTGTTTATTGCCCTTTTACAAATAATGTTTCATGCTAGTAATTGTCTTGATTCATAGACCCTGTTGCTTCCCTGTCTGATCAGACTGCCTGGTCCTTGCTCACACGTTGGAAAACTGACAACAGGAAGCAACTTTTCAAGTCACATTTAGCTCAAATCATCTGAGTTCTCTGTCGTAAGCCCTGAGATACAACCAATGGCTTCATAATTAGGCTACAATGTCTTGGAAGTCACATAGACTACTTCCTTCACCAACTATGCAAAATAAGTTCTTTGTGCCTGCTATTATGGAGGAACTTTGGTTCATCTGTAGTTATGGCAGGGAGCACTGATAACTGAAGCGGCATAACTCCTTTAAAGTACACATATCTTTTCTGCAGCCATTTGAGCATATTGTATATATCTAGAATAACTTTATATAAATTTTTCAAGGTTTTATCAAACATCAGGAACTTTTGGTGTTGTGGGGCTCTCCTCCTACTTCTGTATTTGGCTACCCCTGTTCTCCCAAGTTGAAGCAGCTTTCCTTAATTTCCTTTTTTTTTCTTCACATCACCTGTATTCTGCCTGCTATATCTCACATTCCATGGTCTTGTAATTGTTTTACTGGTTTCAGTATTTACACCATGTTATATGCTCAAATATAAAGATTTGGAGTAAAGAACTGTAGATGAGAGACAACATGCCGTATTTCTCTTTCTGTGTCTGGGTTACCTCACTCTGTGTAACTTTTATAGATCTGTGATAGTTTGAATATAATTGCCCTCCCATAATCTCATAGGAAATGACGCTACTAGGCAGTGTGGTTTTGTTGGGGTGGGCATGGCCTTCTTGAAGGAAGTGTATCACTTGTGGGAGCTGGCTTTAAGGTTTTCTATCCTCATGTCTCAAAAACCACTTTCTTTTTTTTACAAGGTGTAGAACTCTCGGCTACTTTCTCAGCATCATGTCTACCTGCATGCCACCAAGTCCAATCATGATGCTAATGGAATGAACCTCTGAACTGGAAGTGAGGCCTTTAATTAGACGCATTCCTTTGCAAGAATTGCTGTGGTCATGGTTTCTTAATAGAAACCCAATCTAAGACAAGGTCCCTTCATATTTTTTCTACAGTATTCATTATTGCATTTTTGTTACAACTGAATAGTATTGCATTGTCTATATCTATTACATTTCATTATCAGTTCATTGCTGAAGGACATTTAGCTTGTTTCTATTTCCTGGCTTTATAAAATAAGGTGACAGTGAATAAATAATGCTGAGCATGTACCTGTGGGATAGAACATCAAGTCCTTTGAGAACACACAGAGGATGGTATACCTGGGTCATAACAAGGTATTTGACTTTTCTTCATATCAATTAGCATTCCCACCAACCATGAATAAAGGTTCCCTTAAACCACAACCTTGTCAGCATTTGTCACACGTTGTATTGATCTTAATTATTTGAACTGAGGTAAGGTGAATTATTAAAAAGTCTTAATTTGCATTTCTCTAATTAATATGAATTTGAAGAGTTTATGATCCACTTTAATTTCTCCTTGATAACTTTCTGTTTAGATCCCTAGCCTACTTTTAGGTTGATCATTTGCCTCCTTGGATCTGAGTTTTTTTTTTTTTTTTTTATGAGAAAAGAAAAAAAAAGTTTCCGCCTCCTCCCAGCCTCCTATTTCCCTCCCCCTCCTCCCACCCTTCTTCCCCTCCCTCCACTTCTCTCCCCCTCCCTCTTCAGTCCAAAGAGCAGTCAGGGTTCCCTGCCCTGTGGAAAGTCCAAGGTCCTCCACCCTCCGTCCACGTCTAGGAAGGTGAACATCCAAACTGGCTTTGTTTGTTTGTTTGCTGTTTGTTTGTTCATTTGTCTATTCGGGATAGTAATCCCCTTTCAGATCTACCACTGGCAACATTTCCCAATCTCTTGGTTTCACTTCATTCTGTACAATTTTCTAAGCTTAACAGTAGCTTTTTAGTTTTATGAGGACGGCTTTAATTTCTGGACAAATAGAGTCATATTCAGAAAGTCCTTCTTATACCTACATCATGCTGGCTACTTCCCATGATTTCTTCTAGCATTTTGGTGTTTCAGGTTTCAAATTGAGTTATTTGATGCACTTGTATCCAATTTTTGTACAGGTGGTAGATACAGGTCTAATTTTATTCTTCTGAATGTGGTATCCAGTTTTCACAGTAGCATTCATTGAATGTGCTGTTCTTTCTCTGGCGCATCTGCTTTTCCACTCGAATATCAGAGAAGTGTAACCACGAGTCTTCCAACAGATTTTCCATTTTGTTTCATCTTTCTACTTGTCTGTATTGTGCTACTGTGATATTTCTTTTATTTTCCTGTAGTTCTATGATATATTTTGAAGTGTGCAGCAGTAATTTTTCTAGTATTCTCTTTGCTCAGGAATGTTTTGGCAATTTGGGATCTGTTGTGGTTGCACACAAATTTTAAGATGCATTTTTCTATTTCTGTGAACAACGCTGTGGATATTTTTTTAATGTGATTGCTTTAAATGTGAAGTTGTCATTGTAGAGATTGTTCCTTTCCTCCTTTATTCCAATATATTCTCTTTGATGCTACTGTAAAGGAGAGAGTGTCTGATTCTTTCCATGGGTAGTTTGTTGCTGTTAATAAAATTTTTGTACATTGATTTTGTAGCTTGTCACTTAACTAAAACTT
>NW_004949104.1:3798563-3809761 GCF_000317375.1 Microtus ochrogaster
CCTCTTCTTTTCCTATCTGTATCCCCTTTGCTTTCTTCATCGTACCTCAGTGTTTCAGCATGAGCTTCTAGACCTATATTGAAATAATGAAAAGAAGTGAAGATGTTGGGTAACCCTGTATCATTCATGATTTTAATGTGATTGTTTTGAGTTTTTTCCACTTAGGATAATGTTGTGATTGATTATGCTAATATATTTCATTCAAACATGTTCTCTTTAAAGCTTTTATCCATGAAGTATCTTAAGGTTTTTTTTTACTTTAAAATGTTTTATTATATTTGTTCATTTGTATTTACTTGTCATATATGAACACATTTTTTATTTTTTTAATTTTATTTTTAATTAATTTATTAACCATTGTGGTTTTTATCAAAGACTTTTTTGCATCTATTGAGATGATCATGTGAGATTTGTATTTAATTCCATTTATGTGGTTTATTATATTTATTAACCTACAAATATTGAACCAATCATATATTTCCAGGCTAAAGTCAACTGTTCAAGGTATATGTTAACTTTGATACATGCTTGTATTTGTTTTTTTTCTGTATGTTTGCCCTTGCCTTGTTTGTTTTTAGAGTGATATTGGTTTAATAGAACAAAATTGGGAGTGAAGTTTTATTTCTATTTTTCTTGAAGACTTTGAAATGGATTTGTTCTTGTGACAACTGATAGGCTGCATCTGGGCCCAGAGTTTTGAGCAAGAAGGCTTATTATTAGTGTATCAACCCCTCTCTTTGTATAAGATTTGTTTATGTGTTGTTCTTTCATTGTTTTATCTTTGTAATTTTGCTGAGTAAATAAATTTATCAATTTCTCAGATTTTTCAGCTTGAGTTTAGTTTCTTTTTTTAAAAAAGAAAACATCTTTTTAAACTTTTTGTAAAAGGAAGCAAAAATAAGCTGGAAATATTAATAATGCAAAGGTACTTTCAAGAGATAAGCAGAGCAATTGATTGCTTACTAAATATTACTCTTGATAACTGTCTCACGGTTTCAAATGTTGTCACCAAACACCATGACTATAAAGAAGTTGGGGAGGAAAGGGTTTATTTGGATTACCCTTCCATGTTCCATGTTTACCACTGAAAGAAGTCAGGACAGGAACTCAAACAGGGCAGAAACGTGGAGACAGGAGCCAATACAGAAGCTATGGAGGAGAACAGCTTACTGGGTTGCTTCCCTGGCTTGTCTTGTTCAGCCTGTTTTCTTCCTTCCTTCCTTTCTTTCTTTCTTTCTTTCTTTCTTTCTTTCTTTCTTTCTTTCTTTCACTTTTATGTTTTTTTGGGGGGTGGGACATTGCTGTTGCTTTTCTTGTTTGGGTTTGGGATTTTTAAGACAGGGTATCTCTGTGTAACAGTCCTTACTGTCAAGGAGCTTGCTTTACAGACCAGGCAGGCCTGCAACTCATTGACTTCTGCTTGCCTCTGACTCTCAAGTACTTGGATTGAAGATGTGCATCACCTGGCTAGCCTGCCTTCTTATAGAATCCAGGGCCAGCAGTTCAGGGATGATACCACTCACCATTGGATAGGCCCTCCCCCCTTGATCATGAAATAAGAAAATGCATTACAGCTGGATCTCATGGAGGCATTTGCTCAACTGAGGCTCCTTCCTCTCTTGTGACTCTTTTTTTGTGACAAGTTAACACATAAAAGCAACTAATACAACTGACCCCTTTTTAACTTGACACACAAACCCATGAATATTTATCTACAATCCTTCTCTTTTATTCAGCCTCAAGAGCTCACATTAAAATCATAAATAAGTTTAAAAGTCCCACAGTCTTTACAAATTCAAATACATTCAAATTTTAGACTCTTTAAATTATCCAATCTCTTTTAAAAGTTCAAGTGTTTAATCTGTGGGCTAGTTTAAAAACCAAATGAAATATCTTCTTCAAGAGGGAAGAACCAGGACAGTGTCATGATCTGAACCAAGCAAAACCAAACTCCAACAGTATAAATAACACAATGTCCAAGTACCTGGGATTCACTCTTGATCTTCTCGACTCCTCCTCCAAAGGGCTGGGCACTTAGTTCGCCCTGCTCTTTGCAACACACAATTGTCTTTTAGGCTCCCTCCACTCCACAGCTGCTGCTGTTCTTGGTGGCCATCCCATGTTATTGGCATCTCCAAACACTGGGGTCTTCTGCTGCAACTGGACTGAACTTATTCTGGCTCTCCAACTCAATAGCTCATGAGTTCACACTTTTAAAATATTTGCTTACAATATTCTGTAATTCTTTGTCATGTATTAAAATGTTGTACTCTTCGTTTATGATTCTGTTAGCTTGGGTCATTTCTTTTTATTCTCTGGTTAGTTTGGCCAACAGGTTGTCTCTCTTGTATATCATCTTAAAGAGCCAACTTTTACACTCATTGATTCTTTAAAACATATTTAGTCAGTGACTTTCTGTTTCCTCTTTGCTATGGGACAAGAGTCTGTGCCCTGTCACTTGTATTTTAAATAAATGCTGACTGACCAGTAGCCAGGCAAGAAGTATAGACAGGGTGACCAGGCAGGAAGTAGAGGCTGGGCAACAAGAATTCTGAGAAGAGGGAAGTTTCAGTCTGCTGTCGTCACTCAGACAGAGAAGAAGCCAGACACAGTGTAAGCAAGACATGACTACCTCGTTGAATAGGGTACCATCCACGTGGATAACACAGACAAGAATTATGGGCTAACATAAGGAGTAAGAGTTAAAAAAATAGCCTGAGCTATTAGGCCAACCAGTTTATAATTAATGTAGACCTCTGTGTATTTCTTTGGGTCTGCAGGACCCGGTGGGATAGAAACCTCTGTCAACACCTCTTCAAAGAAAGATTGACATTAATTACTTCTTGCATTAGCGATTCTTCTCATTATTTTGACAAAACACCTGACAAAAGCAATATACAGGAAAAAAAAGTTGAGTGTTGCTCACAATTTACAAGTATATAGTTGTATATAGTTCATTAGGTTCTGGAAGCTGCACAAAGTTTGAGTGGCTCCGTCTACTGTGGAGGGGTGAGCATAAAGAAACACATATTTACATGTTGTTTGATCATGGAGCAGAGTGTGAATAAAAACATGGTGGGCAGGGATTAGTGTCATCAAATGGCCTACAGTTATTGGCTTGTATCCGATAGTTGTGCCTTATGTTACTGAGAGTCTGTAAACTCCCAGATCTGAGCCACTAGCAGGAGACCAAGTAGTCAAAAATGCAATTAGCTCAGAAAATGTAATAAAATGTCGCACAAGAAGTCTTCTTTGAACAAAGTCATACACTCTTTCTCTTGTCTTCCTTCACAAATTCACAGAATATATTTGCATAGGCCAGCTTGAAAACACTACTGTGCTTTGTTGTGGTCATGTATTTATTTTCTGTTTCTTTGTGCTGGCACTACTTGTTAAAAACCTTGGCTCATAATGGAAACATATTACTGTCTTCTTTTATTTTAATTTTGTTTTTTGTTGTCCTTATTGTTAAATAATCTGTGAGGAAACAAGTAAATAGTTTATTTTAGGGCTCCTGATCTTAGTTTCTTCAAGACTGTAAAATAAAGTGGAACAATAAAAATGCTTAGTAGTTTTAGAATTTGGATGAAACACTTATCATTGCATTTTTTTCAGAGTCATTTTACACATATATTTGTGCCTCGACATATTTTATAAGGAATTTGTTAGTGTGTTTAGAGTAGAAGTTTCTGAGAAACAAACATTAACTATGTCACTAAGTTTCAGACAAGTGACATATGAGATATATATTTAAAGGTGATAATATCGACTATGTTCTACTTGACAAAGAATGGATAAATGATTCCTGTAACTTACCACATTTTAATTGATGAGCCTCTTTTACTGTAGAACCTAAAGGATACTTTGGTTAAATACTTATAGATCCAGTAAGAAGTGGCATATACATCATAGATGCAAATGTGAGGGTACAGCTGAAGAGATGCTTTGGAAATGCAGAGTGCCTGCACACGACACATCCGTTCTCTCACTCAGTTCCTGTGCAAGGCCACCCACCACTAGAAAACAATCTAAATTTATTGTTGCCACCTTTCCCCATTAATTCACTAGTTATGAAATCTAGAACCAGATAAATAAAAGGAGTAAAATCCTATAAAATTAATTTCCAGTGAAGAAAAAAGCTTTTTAATTTCTTCACATCATAAAGTAGAATAAAATTTTATCTTTTAGTTACAATTCCCAGGAAGCTGTAAATTTCTAAAATAGCATAATTTTGTTGTTAAAAATTCAAAATTTTTAATGTCCAGAAGTTCTGTATTAAATATTAAATCCTCTTCTCAATACCTACACTGTATCTAAGGACTTCAGTGCTGCCATTTTTACAATACGTGGTAGAAGGTAAGGTCAACACTGTTCTAGCAGTATTATCCATACTTTCCACCTAATGCCAGGGCATATTATAAAACTGTTTTAACTGAGTAATGCTTTAATCTTCAAAAAGCATAATTTGGGATAATCTAAGAATCATCAAACAACATGTAATGTGATAGTTTTTCAGATACCAATATTTTGTGCCTTTCTGGCCATATGGATTCTTTGGAATGCCAACCACTGGCAATACATTTGTGTTACTTGTAATATTCATCTACAAATAGAACCCTACTCTCCTTTGTAGACAATTCATAAATTAACCAATTTTCTTTTTTTTTTTTCTAAAACTGACCCATTTTCAAAGCATAGTATCTGATACATATGGGCTTTCTTGCTTAATATCTTGAATTCACTATATAGGCTACATGGGCTAAATTTTATGTACTTATTTTTGCCAGAATTACTAAAGTTTTATGTCTGTGCTGTTTTAAAGAGATATTTAAAGTCACTACATTATATATTATTGCATTAAAAGAAAATATGTATGGATTTAAAGCATATTGATAACATCTTTCTGAAATTTCCTTTCTACCTTTAAAATTCTTGTTAGATGTTTTTAGGCAAATAACAGGCATTCCAGAGGATATCGAACAATGAATAAACCCAATTTCTATATACAACCATGGTAGTCTTCTTAGGTCGAGGCTTTATAGTTCCACCAAACACATTTTTCAGATATCGACCAATCAAAACAATGTTGGGTCAGGAAGAATTCTTCCTCTAGTCCTGTGAAAGAAGCAGTAAATTGCTGGGTTATTTACATTTCACAGAGTCTCATCAGAGATTGAGGTAGTCATTGCCAGCCTGTGTACATTGCACAGAGAAGTAAGGCCTAAAGAAAGGACTCCATTAGTCATGACTGTGTTTACAGTACTTTTTACAAATGAAGTGGTAGTGTCTCTGAATAGTCAGGGAGCATTCAAAGTAACAGGGTTGCCATGGGGACCTTCTGGATTGACTGACAACTAACTCCCAATTAAAGGCAGACAGCAATGAGATATCTTGGGATTGACAATCAGATGTTCAAAAAATTCTAACTAACATATATAACTTATTTGAAGGCATGCTTACAGTTTGTTCTGGCAGTACATGCCTGTAATCTCCATACTGGATGCAATAACATTAAGAGTTCAAGTCTATCATTACCTATACCATAATATTTTAAAAGAGTCTTGGCTACACGAGACTCCCGTTTTCCCAATGAAATGATATGTTGTTACAATTAAAACCTATAAATCATGATGTTAAAAATTTTAAATTACTTATTAATGATTAACCACCACCAAATACACTTTGAAAAGTCATTTACCTTTGATTTTTCTCAAAAGATCTTCATATTATCTAAACTATTTTTTACAAATGTTCTTTTTTAAAACTTTTTTGAATCTTTTTTTTTGAAATCTGTAATTTCTCTAGGCTATTTCATTCAAGGTAAGAAACTGTTAATCTTTGCTAAAAGGTAATTGTTTACATTGTAATGTTTTATATTTTCGTAGCATTAATTTTATTTTATTAAAGAAATTACTATGTTAAATAATATATCTTTTAGCTTATTGTGATTGTTTTTCATAATTTATCATTGAAAGCTAATGCCAAATAAATGCAGATATATGTTGAAAAAGATCATCTGCTTGAAGTTCTACTCTGCAAGGAAGACAGAGAATTGAAATTTACGTCATAACTTTAATGTAAAGTTCAACAAAGTTTATTGCAACTTTGCCTGGATGGAAGAGAGGGGAACAAAACCTAAAAGAAAGAAAAGAAAAAGAAAGGTCTGCATCAATTGTTTCTTGATACGAAAATCACAGTATTGAGGTCCTCAGGGATAATCTAGCTCATTCTGTCAATCAGGATGATAGAAGTTGATCCTCTCAGAGTGCTTTTTTCTGTCCAGTGCCTCTTGGGAGATTCTCTTCCTTATCGCAGTAGTGAGATCTACAGATGCCAAGAAAACATAATGTCTGGAAGCGTATCCTAACCCAGAGGGGCAACTTGGCCTTTCCTACTTTAGCTCAAAGCCTACTTTGAAGCTTCATTTCTGTGGGGTTTTGCCCTAGGGCATCAGAGTTGAAGAAAACCAATAACAAGGAAAATTCAGTTCCTAAGTTATCTCACCCCACATGGCACACTGGATAGCTAAGATTAAGAAAACCTAGGAAATAAGCAACACACACCCAAAAAAAAAAAAAATGAGAAAAAAAAATAATGAACCAAAGACATCCAGAAAACAGTGTCTATAATGTTCTACATAAAGAGTTGTATTTCCAATAATGTACTCTTTAAGTAAAAAAATACCTAAATAATGCTACCTATGGCATATCTATGTAAACATAAATTTGTATGTTTCATATTTTCACTAAAAAACAAATTTATAGAGTATGAATTTTATAGTTAAAAAGGTAAGTTATGAATGGACTATGTATGTTAAAAGTATTAAGATATATTTTTCAAAATATGAATACATTGCAATAGTCATAAAAACATTATTCAATAAGCACGAATACACAGAGGACAAAGAAATGCGCTTTGAAAAATAGGATGTGCTACTTTACGACTGCACTCTTTCCAATCTGACTAAACCTATGGTATTTAAAAAATCAAAGAAAGGAAACCATGATCATGGAAATCTAATTAGAGTTCAATAAAGATTGAGAATTGTCAAAGTGGAATTTTTAAGACTTTCCACTATAGGTTATTTATAGAAAGCTGATTATTAATGAACAAATGTTTGGTGTGAAAAATAGTTTTTTTGGAAATTATGCTTATTGTACCAGAAAAAAATATCTTTTATGTATATTGGGGATTCCTACATATAGGAAGGTGGATGCTCAAGCTTTTGCATGTACTCTCAAAGACCAGAGTATGTCTGGGCAAAGAGTTTCTTCCTTACTGCTCTTCAAGTTTTGAGACAGTCTCTCACTAAAATGGAAATTCACCATCTTGCTTTCCCTAGCTGGCCAGTGAGCTCTCTGTATCTGCCTGATTCTGCCACTCAATACTAGGGTTAATGTATGCACAGTCACTATAGATTTGTTTTCATCATTGAAAACTCACACAGTATTTTATGCTTGCTATTTCCTCCCACCCATTGCCATCCAGACACTCCATAACTCCTCATCCATCAAACCACTGACCATCTTTCTCTCTCTTTAGAGAATAAACTGTCCAGAACAAGCAGAAGAAAACAGAAGAAAAGAAGGGGAAAACAAAAAAGCACAACACACCCACACCCACACAGCTATTAAAAACACAAAATCAGAAACCATAATATAAAAACAAAAGAAAAGTAAGGTTTAAAGAAAAAATAAAGAAAAATGATCCAAAACCAAAGAAGTGTGAACCAAAAACAGGTCTACAAAGATGTCATTGTGTTCATTTCATTTTGGCCATCTACTTCTAGGTATATAGACTACCCTTACGTCTGGTTTATATACTCAGTGAGACTCCACGGAAGAAAACTAATGTTGCCTTTGCAAGAATGTGTTAGTTGGGGACAATTTCTATATTTTTCAGAAATATTTATTTTTGTTTTATTGAAAATAGTTCATATATATATGAATATATATATAACTTTGATTATAGTGTCATTTCCTTCAAGATCCTTCTCTCTTTCGAGTCACCCATATCCACACGTAATTCTTGGTCTCTCTCATTAGAAAACAAACTTCAATTTCTTTCTTGAATGTCTTAAACTTTTTATCATACAAGTTTTTGACTTGCTGGTTTAGGCATTTTTGAAGCTATAGTTAATAAAAATATTGTTTTATGGTTTTTTCTCAGTCCATATGCCTTTTGTTTATAGGAAAGCTATTGATTTGATTTGTTGATTTGTATCCTATTTTTCTGAAGGAGTTTAATAATGGTAGAAGTGTCATAGTTGAACACTTACACTCACTTAACTCTACAATCATACCTGCAGATAAAGGTAACTTGACCTTTTCTCGTCCTCATTAACTTTTCTTTCTCTCCTTCAGTTGTCTTACTGCCGTGACTAAAGCTTCAAGGACTATATTGAATAGGTAAGGAGAGAATGAACATCATTGCCTTGTTCCTGGCATTAGTGAAATTACTTTAGTTTTTATTCCCATGAAGGTTGGTGATAGCAGTGAACTTACTGAAAATTGCATTTACTATGTTGAGGTTGGTTCCGGCATCACTAATCTCTCCAGGGCTTTTGTCATGAAGGCATGTGAGAATTCATCAAAGATCTTTTCTGCCTTGAGTGAGATGAACCTGTGGTAGTCTTTCAGTTTGTTTGTATGGTAGATTACATGTATCAGTTTACATGTTGAACCATCTCTGCATTTCTGTATGATATTTTTGTTGTATATTTAAATTCAGTTAGCAAACATTTTTGATTATTTTTGCATGGATGTTCATGAGGGAAATTGGTCGTAATTCTCTTTGTTGAGCCTTTATGAGGTTTAAGAGTTAGGGTAACTGTGGCCTCATGAAAAGAATTGGTCTGTTTCTTCTATTTGTTTCTATTTTGTGGAATATTCTGCAAATAAAGAAAAATTTAAGGAGTATTGCCATTAATTCTTCTTTGAAACTTAATAATTCTGTGTTAAAACTGCTGTTTGTTTTATTGATTTTTTATATTTCACTTCTTTGTTTCAATTTTATTGATTCCAGCTATCTGTTTGATTATTTAGTATCGCCTACTACTTTTGAGAATTATTTCTTCTTATTGTTCTAGAAATTTAGGGTGAACCAGTAAATTACTAGTAATTAATTGTTTTTATGTAGGCATTTAGTGCCATGAACTCCATTTGTTTTTATACAGGCACCTACTGCTATGAACTGGCCACTAAGAACCTCCATTATTGTGTCCCATAGGTTCTTTGTATTTTATTTTTATTCAATTCTAAAAAGGTTTTAAATTCTTTCTAGACCTATTTTTCATTCAATCATGAGATATTTATGTTCTGTAACTTTATAAGATTTCTGTTGTTTCTGTTATTGGTGATATACAGATTTAATCTGTCATGATCAGATAGGCTACAGGGTGTTATTTCAACATTTTTTATATCAGTTTAGGTTTGCTTTTTATCTGAGTATGTGATCTATTCTGGAGAAAGTTATAAATATTGCTGAGCTGAAAGTATAATCTTTTGTGTTTGAGTGAAATGTTGTGTCACTATCTGTTAAGCCCATTTGGTTTATGATGTCATTTAGCTCCAGAATTTCTCTGTTTAGTCATTGTCTGGATGATCTGTCTTTTAGCAAGAATGGGGTATCAAAAACACCCCCTAACTGAGTGAGAGTCAATATGTGATTTTAGCTGTAGTCTTGTTACTTTCATGAACTTGGGTACCTTTGTGTATTTTACATATTTATAATTCTAATATCATTTGGGGAAATTTCACTTTTCATGGATAAATAGTTTCCTTTCCTATTTTTTCAATCTCCAGATTAATTTTACATTAAGTCTATTTTGTCAGATATCAAAATACCTACACAATGTTGCTGCCTATCTACATCTGCTTAGAATTTCTTTATCTATCTTTTCTATCCTGGAGTGATAATATTCTTTGATCTTAGGGTGTATTTCCCAGGTGCAACAGAAGGACCGATCCTGTTTGCACACCCATTCTATTAGTCTGTGCACTTTTATTGGGATTTGAGACTGTTTGTGTCTAGAGGTATCAGTGAGCAGTGTTTGCTGATTCCTATTACCTTGTTTTGTGAGCTTTTATCCTATTGCTTTTGATTTGCTAGTCTGACATTACTTATTCTTTATGTCTCCTTGGGTGTTGTTAATTTCTTCAGGTTGAAGTTTTCCTTCTAGTGACTTCTGTAGTGCTGGATTTGTAGAAAGATTGTGGTTAAATTTTGGTTTATTATGAAATTGCTTTGTTTCTCTCAGTGTTATGATTTAAAATTTTTCTGGGTATAGGAGTCTGGGATGTAATCTGTGTTCTCTGAGAGTTTATAGAAAATCTGTCCAAGCTTCTTTGGCTTTTAAAGTCTCCATTCTAAGTCAAGTGTCATCCTAATACGTCTGTCTTTATATATCACTTAGTGTTTTTCCCTTGAAGTTTATTATTATTTTTTTCTGTATATTTAGTGTTTTGCTTATTATGTGTCATGGTAAATTTCTTTTCCACTACAGTCTATTTGGTGTTCTGTATCCCTCTAGTATCTTAAAAGGCATGTCCTCCTTAAGGTTAAGGAAATTTTTTTGTAAGATTATGTTGAAGTTATTTTCTGGGTCTTTGGCCGGTTTCTTCTCTTTCTTCTGTTCCTATTATTCATAGATTTGATCTTTTCAGAGTGGCCCAGATTTCCTGGATGTTTGTTCCTGCATGTTAGGCTTAACATTTTCTTTATCAAATTCTTCTGCCTTTTATTCAGTTTCTGAGATTCTTTATTCCATCTGTTATATGCTGTTAATGAAGCTTTATCTGAGGTTTCTGTTTAAGTTCCTTTAACTTTTTACTTCCATTTTCCCTCTCCCTAGTTTGGATTTTCTTTATTGATTCTATGTCAATATTCATGTCCTAAACAACTTCCATTATTTCATTCATTCCGCTGTTTCCTGTGTTGTGTGTTTATACATGTAAGTTATGGATTTATTCACATATTCCTTAAGATTTCGATAATATTTTAAAGTTCTTGTCTAGTGCTTTAGCTCCTTTGCATTTCCCAGCACCTACTGAGTTTCTGGATGCCACTGGAGACAAATTGCCCTGTCTGGTGTTATTGGTTGTATTTTTTTTTAATTTATTTATTTATTGAGGATTTCTGCCTCCTCCCCGCCACCACCTCCCATTTCCCTCCCCCTTCCCTGATTAAGTCCCTCTCCC
>NW_004949104.1:3810024-3819893 GCF_000317375.1 Microtus ochrogaster
ACATCCCCATTGTCTCAGAATGTGGGTGTTCCCCTCGCGGTCCTGAGTTCCTAGCTCGTGCTCCCTCTCCTTCTGCTCCTGATTTGGACCTTGAGATTTCTGTCCGATGCTCCAATTTGGGTCTCTGTTTCTGTCTCCTTTCATCGCCTGATGAAGGTTAATATTCAGGGGGATGCTATTGGTTGTATTTTTATGCTGTCATTTAGGCATCCGAGTTTGGGGTTGTTGTAATTCTGCATGTTGATAGCTATTCTTCTGTTTTCTGGGTGGAGTTTCAGTTCTTTGGTTTCTGTTTTCCTCTCTGCATTTTAAAGGAGTTTGATTTCTATGTGTTTCAGGGAAGAGTGTGGTCCTATGTTTCTGCCAGATATGAGATTAGGAGGTCACAAGTAGAAATTGTTTCTAGGTATTGAGAGCTAAAACAAAAGGCAAATGGACTAGAAAGGCGGGGAATGAGAAGGTTCACAGGAGGCAGGAAATCTGTGTCTGCCACAAGAACCTGATTCCCTGTGCAGATTGATTTCCAGGTGTTCAAGAAGCGTGTCTGTGGTGTTCGTGAGTGAGACCTAGGGATGGGGTTAGAAGGAAAGATGGATGTATGAAAGGATTAGCTCAATTCCCTGAGAAAGGGATTACAGAGGAAGGAGAGGCTCTGCAACCAAGCTGGGAATAAAACTGAGCGATTTGACTGGAGAATGGAAGTAGAATCAAAGTTACCTACCTGATTCCCAGGACTCATGGGCAGAGGCCTTCCAGGGAGCCTTCGCTGGTGCAGAGCGAGACAAAGAGATGCTTGAAGGAAGGAAGGTTATAGAGGATATGTTCTAGCATAACTTCTCTGTGGGTAGCGGTCACTCAAACTCTTACCAGTGGAAAGAACTCCGCCATATATAGAAGTAAATTAGGTGCTGTGTTATCAATCTCTGGGTGTAAAAACCAATGGTAGCAATACCATCTTTGGCATCTTCTTTGCAAAAGGAACAGTCAATCTCTGTGCATGAATCTTTTCAAACCATTAATGTTAAAATAGCATCAAAGGTAGATTAAGATAGCATGTTAAAGAAAGTAAACGAACAGGAGCGTTACCATTTTCTTAAATAAATATATATTTAAAATGTTGAATTCCTACTGACAGCTCATTACCAATTACTAGTAGAATCTTATCTCAAAGTTTTATATAGCTTTTCATAACTGTATAAGTTCATATTTTCTGGTATTTGTTTTCAAATAATCATTCTATTGCCTTATTAAAATCTCTAAATAATTACTAAGTAAAACATAAAAACATACACTTCATTAGTGGCGCTCTAGGGTTATGCAATCTATATAAACTGACCCAGTAGCAGCACCTTGCTATGCTATTTCTGCTTCCCTTTAGTAAATAAATGAGACCATCAAGAGATTACTTGAGTCCATTGCTTCCATTCCTCCACTTGATCTCTTACAGCATCCAAGTTTCACCTTCATTTCTATAATCTAAAATTGGCTACATCCTTAATTTATTTGTAAACCATCTGAGGGCATTAAGCTATTTCCCTTCATTAAATTTTACTTTTCCATCATGGTGTTTTGCATTCGTTAAAATGCTGTCTGCCTATATTCCAAGACATTATTTCATCAACCAATTTCTCACAAAATTAAATAAAACTTGTTAAAAATCATTTAAGATCTCCTTGCCTTATCTCTCAACTTATTTTCCAAGTTACCCGTTTACTTAAGCTAAATACTCACATTTGGTAATCACCATATGTTACAAGGGACTGTTTCCTCTCTGAGTAATTTAACAAGGTTTTAAGTTTTAACTTTAAAGATCATTCTAATTGCAATCTGGAGAAGATCTTAGACAAAAGTAATGCTCACAGTAAGAGAACTATTGACATATGCACTAAAATCAACAATTAAAAAATGGGACCTCATGAAACTGAGAAGCTTCTGCCTAGTAAAAGACTCCATCATTTGGACAAATAGGCAGCCTACAGATTGTGAAAATTTATTTACCAACTATACATTATATAGACAGAGAATATACAAAATAAAAATTTTCAAAAAACTAAATATCAAGAAAACAAATAACCAAATAAAAAATGGGATACAAACATAAATAGAGAATTCACAAAAGAGGAAATTCAAATGGCAGAATAAAAGTTAAATGTACAGCATCCTTAGTCATCAGGAAAATACAAAAACAAAACTATTTGAGATTCATCTTAAACATCTAAGACTGGTTAAATTCAATAAAACAAGTCAGACTTTAACTGGTGAGGATATAACACATGACAAACTATTCTTCATTGCTTGCAGAAGTGCTAACTTATATACTGTGTAAATCATTGAGGAAGTACATCCGGATCAAAGAACTGTCTCCTCCTCAAGATTCAGCTGTACCACTCTCTTGGGCATGAAACCAAAGGACACTTCACACAACTGAAGAGACACTTGCTCTAACATATTCATTGCTGCTCTACTCATAATAGTCAGCTAGCAATCTAGGTATTCCTAAATGGGGGCAGGGGCCAGATGTAAACAAAATGTGCCGCATTTACAACCCATGCTAACCCAATGACCACTTTTTCCAAAGAAACAATTCTCATACTCAGCTTTTCAGCAGGACATGCATTACAGCCTTCACTGTCCCATCCCATCTCCTCTGTATTTCATAGATCTATTTCTAACCTTCCATCCAAACTTATTATTGTGTCCAAGAACCCAACTGAAGCAGGCAATGCCTGCTAACCTGAGGCGCACTTTTTGCATGGTAATTTGAAGGATGAAGGTAGATGCACAGCTCCCTTACTGTTTTTTAATTAAACCCTTTCACCAGTCTCATCCCAAGCTCTGCAGTGGGGAACCAGCTGTGGTGTTGCTTTCTTCTCTTACTCCATCCCCATAATATCACAAAGATCTTTTTCACCAACATTCCTTCAGCAAACTCGTCCCTTTATATATGAAGTTAATAATGAGGAGTACTGCTCATGGAGAATATGGAGTTACAACATTCTTTTGTAGCCAATCAAGGCTTCCAGTAGTGGGACTGGATGGAACTCAGCTAAGTTGTTGGCCAAGAGTATCTCATTTCAAGCCCAAACAACCCTGGCTATTGCTAACACAAAGGGTTGCTTTCAGCAAACTGACAGCTGAAAACCATTACTGAGGACAACATCCACACAATTCATTGAACATGGAGAAGCAAAGCTGGTGTCTACATGAAGACGTCATTCCTGTGTTCTCGACTCTTAATTGGGGGAAGAATCTATGTTGGATACTGAAAGAGAAACACGGAAAACAACTCTGTCACAAAATCTTTGTCTTACAATCTGTCATGCACACAAAACATGCTAGGGCAATAGTGGCCCATAACATGTGGGAATAGTCAGCCTATTCCTGATTTTACTTGAGCACCACTCCACCAGAAGGATCCCAAGCCCAAAACTGCTTAAATAACCAAGAACCAGATAGCCCAAAGACTCAGCAAAACCATAAACTACTGCTCTACAAAGAAATTGATAAAATGTTCTCCTACACTTATAGATCAATGCCTTATATAGTCATCATCAGAGTTGCTTCCTCTGGGAGAAGAATGGAACAAATACAAAGAGACAGAGCTAGGCATAATGAAGAGAAAGGGTCTAATGTCTAACTGTGAGGTCTTCGTCAAATCCCTCCCCTCAGAGCTCAGAGAATCTTGCAGAAGAGGAGGCAAAAATATTTTAAGAGTAAGACTAGATGATGACACCAGGAGTTCAAGTCCTTCTGAATCAACTAAGTGGCGTGAATTTGAATTCACACAGATTAAGCAGCAATCAAAGGATTTACATGAATCTGTACCAGGTTCTATATATTACAGACATTAGCATAGTACTTCTATGGGACTCCTGACTGTGAGAACAATTGTATCTCTGACTCCTATTTCTTGAATTCCTTTCTTATGCTGGTTTACTATGTCCAATTTTGCTATATCTTATATTTTCCTTTGTTAGGTTTAGTAGTTCTCACATAGAAGCCTGTTTTTCTCTGATAAAAGACAGCAAAGAAGTGGATAGGGATGGGAAGGGAGGTATGTAGGAACTGGGTGGAATAAGGGAGGGGAAAGTGTAATCAGAATATGGTATATGAGAAAGAATAGATTTTCATTAAAAGAGAAAAACAAACAAACAAATGTGTTAGTGGATCTCAATGAAACAGTATGCAAATACTACTCTACTCATGTTTATGCATGCTTATTATGTTTTCTTTCCAATTAATCTAAAATGTATATATATCTACGGGTATAGTTCAGTGTATCAATAGCTGTGTATTATGAATGATCAGATCTCTAGAAAATTAGAATATCTCCTCAAATTTGTAGTATTTGGGGGAACATTCAAAGATTTTTTTTCTACCAGCTGTTTTGAAATGTGCAATAAATTATTATCAGGCATAATGAATCTACTGTGTTAAAGAGTAATCAAAGTAATTTTGTCTATCCAACTGTATACCTGCACTTAAGAATCATCTTCTCTCCTCCTCCTTACATACACTTCCTGAACTATGCTTAGAACCCTTCTATCCACTCAGCTTTAATGAGAATGTGTTTATCTCTCAGTGTAAGTAAGAAATTCAGTATTTGTGTCATTTCACTTCATCTTATATACTTTACCCAGATACATCAAAGTTATTGAAAAAAAGAGTCAAAATAAAAAACAAGAAAATTTTAAGCTTTGAAATAGAGAGATGAAAAATCCAGAAATGATTTTAGTAATGTACTTATTTTTTTTTTCAAGACAGGGTTTCTCTGTAGTTTGGAGCCTATCCTGGAACTAACTCTTGTAGACCAGGCTGGCCTAGAACTCACAGAGATCCGCCTGCCTCTGCCTCCTGAGTGCTGGGATTAAAGGCATGCACCCAGCTGTACTTATGGTTTTACAATCTCATTATTAAATTGTAATATTTCTAAGTCTTCAAAAGTAACCCCCAATACTAATATTTGTATAATAACTGCAGATTCCTTAATCTGGATGAATGCAATAACCTCTGACTTGGCTTGAAAATGCTCATTTCTATTCTATTGTATTCTTCACATTATAGCTAAGAAACTTGCACAAAATAATAGTATGGAAATAATCAGTGAAATTATGAATAGTAGCACAAGCCAATGTGTTTTTTGATGAACAATTAAGTGAGTGGCATTGACTATGGCTTTGTGTTAATGAGCAGCTTAATGGTGCCTCATATTTTCAAGGGTCTTGCATTTGTCTGAATGTCTAGGTGTTGACATTGTGACATTAGTAAGTTTTGAATGAAGAATCTCACATTTTTATTTTGCATTGGGCCTTACAGATATAACTATTTTACTTTGCAGGGCCACAGTAAAAATTAAGGAGGACTAAGCTAATAATGTATTCAGAACCCTATTTCATAAATGGCAATTCCTGAATTATTGCCAGCTGTCAGCTCTCTAGTACATATTACTAATGCTATGAGTATTATTAATCAAAGCATTTTAATTTAATATCACTTAATTATGCCAGTTCATTATTCCCCTTTCAACAACATAGAAGTGTTGATTTCTTATTGTGTATTAGATATTTTTCTAGGAAAGATTTTGAAATTGCTCATTTATCTATATTCTTTAATAGATAAATATTTTAGTGGCAAAAAGCTTATTATTTCCACTTTAATAGTCTCTTGTCTCTCACACAGAGTTTTTTCAAAATTATTTATTGGAAAATAAAATATGTAGTATTTTAAGAATATACTTCATTTTATAATACCATATGAATTTGAAACAATATTCAGTACATTAATTTTACCAATATATATGAAGTGACTTCCTATTTAAGTATTGTAGATCAAGCCACATACCCAGTTATTTGACAAATACGTCTTATAAAAGTGAAGTATTCTTAAATATTCTAGAGTATCATATGTAGTACATTAGGAAGTAGGCAAAAATTCTGAAATGTTACCATTTTAATATTGACAGATTATAATGCCATAGGCCACTGAAGTTGTTGCAATATCTTGCAGTAATGAAATGCCAAATTATCTCCTAGAAACCTATTACTCTGTCTAATAGCATGATGTCATGGTTTCCAATGATACATGAAATTTAAGCAATTATAACTTTGAGACATCTTTTACCACAATGTACAAATTGCATGATATAATTATGCTAACTGCTTTGGAATATGGCTCCAGTCACAGCACGGGAAGAGTAGAAGGTCATTTTCACTTAAAGACATTTCTGGTTAGAAACTCAACGTGTAATTACAAACATCCCTCCTTGAGAAATGAGACCAATTATATTGAAGTTTCTTGGAAATCACATGTGCAATAGATACCTGTAGGTTATTATCAAAATCTCAGAATTTTCCATCTAGTTTTTCAGACTTCACAATTTGTAAGACTGTAAAAAATTTATATTATGTTTCAATTCTATAATCTTTGAAAAGGCTGTAGCTTAACAATGTGAACTTTGTCATTTGAAGAATCTTTATTGATCTCACAGATTTTTTTTCCTGCAACGCAATACCACAAAGTATCTGTGGGTTTACTGTAAAACTAAAGCATAATTGATCTTTTTGTTCTAGATCAACAGCTCTTTATATTTTGTAGCTCAGGCAAGTTGACGGACCATTTAGATTGGATGCCCTCCCTGAAAAAAAAATCTAGTAATGATGGGTTATACTATACAGAGTTGTTGGAAAGTCTAAGTGAAATAAAATGTGTAAAAGGTTCTAAATAGCATGCTTAACAAGTGGGATGATTGATCACCACCTATGGTAGCAATAATAGTGTTTACATTTCATTCTTTATGTAAAATATATTAAAAGATTTTACATGAACAAAACATATAGAAATTACAAAGAAGGAAACCACTTATCCGAATTCATCCAGTATAACTAGATATTATGAGTTAGAGATTTACTAAGGATCTGCTGCCATTATATGGTGTAGCCAGACTGGGGTAAAAATAGTTGTAACTAACATTTCCAAAGACATATTCTGCACCAGCTCTTTTATTCTTATTGTTAGCTAATTGTCTCACAGCCTTATGAGATAACATAAATGTATATATAAGGAAAGGGAAAATTTTTAATTATTTAAATTTTCAAAAGCCAATTTGAAAAATTCTAGAGTAACTGGAGCTTTAGTCAACTTGTCAATCAAGTGAATTAACTTGAAACTTAAATGGAATTCTACACATTTGCATTAAAAGTTTGTTTAGCAAACAATGAAGAGGAGAGATGAGACAGAAAATCATTTTTATCTCTCTGAATTTGTATGTAAATATCATAGCCATTAATGACGGTCAAAACCTTGTGAAACCTGAGAATAAATAATGTGCAGCTGAAAGACACAACTTTAAAGAGTTTTACTCATTTTAGGGAAATAAGAGAATTGAAGATCAGAAGCTGATTATGTAAATAACATAATTAGAATGTTGTGGCTGCATTCATTATTGTGATAACATTCATTGTAATCTTGGCAGAATCTGGAATCATCAAGGATGTAAATCTCCAGCCTCCTGCTTTTAAGGATTATGTTGATCAAGTTTAGCCTTTGAGAATGAGTTTGGGTTGTTATCCTGGTTGCATTTATCATGTTAGGAAGAAGACCTGTTCACTGTGGCTGGAACCATTCCCTGGCTAGATTCTGTGAGCCTGGAAATGAAGATGGACAGAGTTGAGCAACAGCTGGATTCACTGTTTTTACTCCTGTCTCACTATAAAGCTGGGTGAAAAGAGATTAGCTATGTCAAGCCTCCACCGCCTTGATTTCCTTACCATGATCGATTGCACCCTTTACCTTGAAGTATGAAACAAGAATAAACTTTACACCTTTCCCTTATTTCATTTCTTTTGTCTGGATGTTTAATCATAACAGCAGGAAAATAAGCTAAGAAAATATTTGTATTCAAAATCATATTTTGAGAACCTGATCCTGTTCCGTGGGACCCATCAGAGTGGTTGGGCCACGGGATCCATCAGCTCAGCCTGTTTGGGCGCTGGGAAGGGGTGTTGAGGGCAACGGGGCCTGCGGGAATTGCTTTACTTCAATAGCCTGCCTGCAGCCTGCAGCAAGGTAGGCCCTTTGTCAGCCAGGTCCCTGGCCAGCAAGGGAACCTGATCCTGTTCCATAAGATCCATCGGATAGCATTTGAAGGAAGAGATGGGCAGGCGCCAAGGCAAGAATTCCTCCACCAATCTGAAAAACAACATGAAAACACCAGAACCCAGTGACCTGACAACAGAAGGTCTTTAACACCCTAATCCAGAAGAAGGGGAAAAAATTGACATTATGAAAGCGATAGAGTGCCTTAAACAGCATGTAAAAAACGCCCTTATAAAGATGGATGAGAAGTGTAACAAAATCATATTTTGAATATGTAGATATCTGGTACCAATGTGTAGATACTGCACATTAGCCCGCTATAACAGTAAGCAGCAGCAGCAACATCTCCTCTCATCTGAATACTCTGCCAGCGTATGTTTTCTTGCAAACTTTTATGCCTGAAAAAGACCATTTAATTTGAAATGCATTTTTAATTTGGACTGTTTTGATCATTGAAGTTTCCCTATTTCCTCATCATATTCACAGGTCACCAGCCCAGGTTTGACTTCATGTAAAGAACATGAGCTGCCGATTTTCCACAGGAAAAGAGGGATTCTAGACCATTCACAATCTCCCATTTCATATGAAATGCTTATTTCAACATCCAATAATAATTTTCATTTCCCTGCAAGAAAATTGAATGTGTCAGAGTTTTTTTTTTTTTGTTTTTTTTTTTTTAAAGATCACTGTGGTTATCTTTCCATGGGCAAAACTATGTAGTACATTTGCAGTGACTTCAATGAATGCCCATATTTCTTAATATACCTGTTTGAAAATTTGTAAATATGTTTGTAAAATTCCTTCTGCTTTAAATTACTATTTAATAGGTAATTCCAAAATACATTTGGTACCATAAAATATGAATGATAATAAACATGTGTAACCATAAACATTGTGCTATATTTTGTTTAATCACATGAGTAATGAAAGTTTGCAAGTTTTGCTTATGATAGAAACTGAATTGCATTGCCTTCAGAAGCAAATATTTCATCAGCAAAAAGTGCTGATGTTAACTTCCTGTGTACGAAGAAGAAGGGTAGCTTTCTATATTGACACATTTTAAACTTTTCAAATTTATAAAACAGAATGAAACAGCAAAATGGGAGTATCTTTAATGTTTCTTAATACCAATGGTAAATTCATTTCTAGAAAATTTAGTATAAATGTTCTTTAACTTTTTTCTGAAACAAAGGTTAATTTCTAAAGTTAGCCCAACTTAAATGTTCCTGATTCTTGCATTATTTCCACCACAAATGTAATAAGTCATTATCACCTATTTTATGTTTGTCACCCTATATAGACAATTCTTCCTTAACAGAAGCTTGATTTACAGTCTTAATGTGAAAATAATATAAAACTACTCTCACTAAGAGCAAACTGTGTTTTCAATTTTAATGACTTATAGATAACCTCCCTTGGTAGTGTTTGGTTTATGTGGAACCCTACACTGAGGACAACCATCAGCTGGGCAGGAAATAAGAAGGATAAACTGCAAGTTCTCTGTTGTTTCCTGCATTTCAAAGCTTCATGAGACAAATTAGAAGTGTTAAATATGCACTCTTTAGTCAATAGCTTAAGTATATTTCTAGCTAGCTCTTACATATTAAATTAACCAATTTCTATTAATTTGTATATTGACAACATGGTTGTGACCTAATGGTAAAGCTTCTGTACAGCATCTGTCAACTGTAGTGGCTACATGGCATCACTTTGACTCCACCTACTCTCTCTTTCTCTCTCTCTCTCTCTCTCTCTATATATATATATATATATAT
>NW_004949104.1:3820251-3841300 GCF_000317375.1 Microtus ochrogaster
AAAAAAAAAAAAAAAAAAGTGAGAACTGTGGTTGGTATGTAAAATGAATAAAAAATGTAATTAGCAAATAGAGTGTTACTGTTAGAAACAGAAACAGTATTACAAAAATATTAGAAAAATATAAGAATAACAATAAAAAAGGATTTTTTAGTATATGAGAAAAATAAATATATCAAAACTAGTTTTAAAAAGACCATAATCAAAACAAAAAGGGCAATATGGCAAAACCAGAGCCCAGCCATCCTTTGACAGCAAGAAATAAATTATTCAGTGTAGCTGAAGCACAAGAAAATAAATTTATAATGATGATAATGACTAGCTATGACTCTTAGTAATAACGGATATTCAGCCTTAACTAGTCATCTTCTGTTAGTAGGCAAGACTTCTAATGGAAAGAGCCACATAACCTTTGACCTATAGTCTTCCCTTCCTATGGGTAAGGGTGGCTTACACATAGATTGAGGGAGCAACAAATCAATGAGTGTTGTAACCTAAGACACGTGCTCCAAGAGTAAGGCCAGCCATGACAATGCCTAGGGAGCCAGAACCCACAAGCTGACTCAGAGACCTAGGAAAGAATCAAATATGACTGGAGGAAAAAAGTGAATGTAATGATGCCTAATGACATTCTGCTAGATGCATAGGTTGATGACTAGCCCAGTTGTCCATGAGAGAGGCTTCATCCAGCAACTAATGGAAACAGAGACAAAGAGCCTCAGACAGACATTAGCCTAGGCTCAGAAAATCCTGCTGAAGAGAAGGAGAAATAACTTTAGGAACCAGAAGGATTGATTGGTCAAGGACATCACAAGAAAATCCACATTATCAACAAACCTGGGCTAATAGGAGCCCATAGAATCTGAACAGTCCACCAGGAAGCTTGTAAGAGACTGACCTAGGCACTTTGCACATATGGGATAATATGTAGTTTGGTCTTCCAGTGGGCTGCCCAAAAGTGAAAGCAGGGTCTGTCTCTAACCCTGCTGCTAGGTTTTGGGATCCCATTCATCAAACTATCCCAGTCCTAATACAAGGGTCAGAGTTAGACTTACTGTAACATGATCTGCCATGTTTTCTTGATATACTCAGGAGGTCTGCTATTTTCAGAAAAGGAAAGAAGGAGGAATGGATTGGGGTCAGGCAATGGGTGGGTGTTGAAGAGGAGGAACTGGGAAGAAAGGAGGAAAGGGAAACAGAGTTAGGAATGTGAATTAATTAATGAATCAAAATAAAAATATCAAATGCATTTTTACTTACAGAATTTTGAATTATTTTTCTTGGGACATAAACTAATTATAAGACATGGAGTACCTTTACTAGATATCAAATTTTATCTTGAACATTAAATGTATAAAAACTGATTTGTTTCTTTTTCAATGGGCTTTTCTTAAGGGAAAGAAAATTCAGGCATAAAGTTTAGCTCAAGTACTACATGACAAACCTTAACAAAGATAAAAATTAAAGCAAGTAGAGATTTGTTTGTAGAAATTTCCTTTTTGCTTAAGCCTGTGACAGATGAAGCAACAACTAAACAGCAAGTAAAGAAACATTTTTGTTTGAATAGGCTGCCAAGCATCACAGGAAATTGCATTGTGAGGACAACTTGCAAAAAAATGATGGCAAAAAGCAAATAAACCAATTAATAGCTCAAAGGGAAGAAAGTCAGATGTCTCTTTAATGGCTGATCACTGTCAGTGTAAGCACTGAGGAGATTATTCAGCCAATGAAAGTGCTAGCTGCCAAAGCCAGAGCAAGTCAATTCCCCAAAAACCCATACACAAAATATGAAGTGATGAGCATATACAAACCTAACACTCCGTGCAGAGATTGAAACCACACACAGGAGACTCTCATGTTAGCTCTCGGGCTGAAGTACACAGGCTAGTACTAAAAGGAAGAAGGCAATAACCAAGTCAGAAGAGTAATTCTTGTGCAAAATGAGATGAGGATTTTGACTGGAATTCAAAGATAATTATACTTCTCTGCTCTTACCAAGAAAACATTTCTGCAAATAAACCGAGAAGATTACAGAAAACCACAACTAAGAAAAATTCAGAGTTGTGGAGTCAAGTCCTAACGGATAAATCTAAATCATTATTCATCCCCCTAAGGCTAATGAATCATGGCAGAAGAAGAGAAGGAATAATGTTATAGTGAGAACTGGAGTTTGTTGCTTAAAAATGCTGATTGGCCAGTAGCCAGGTAAGAAGTATAGGTGGGGCAACCAGAACAGGAGAATTGTGGGAAGCTGAAAGGCTCAGTCTGCAGTCATCACTCAGACACTGATTATACAAGATGAGAATGCCTCACTGATAAAAGGTGCCAAGCCAAGTGGCAAATGCAGACAAGAATTATGGGTTAATTTGAAATGAAAGAGTTAATAAGAAGCCTGAGCTAAGTCCAACCATTTTTAATTAATGTAGATATCTGTGTGTTTCTTTGGGAGTGAATGGCTGCAAGACCTGGCGGGACAGAAACCTCTGTCAATAGAGAGGCATGGGGGTGGTGGAACACATGGCTTGGTCAGTGGCCACCAAGTCACGGATGTTCCTCCAAGAGATATTATTGTACAGGAAGGTGGGGCATTACTTATTTCTTCTGTTTCTGAGAAATCAATGAGAGATGGGCCATTTTTCTGGTCAGTAGGTGATGTCAAACATTAGCTGGGACCCAAATAGGCCTCAGTTGTTTCTTTGGAAACACACACACACACACACACACACACACACACACAACACACACACACACACACAAACACACACAAGCTTTAACATTGTGAGGAGGCTAGATCCTTCCCATGTTCCATCCAGGATATAATGCCATTGTACCAAGATGGGAGGATGTTTTGAGTTTTAGAAGATATTGAATATATTTAGGGTTGTCAGAGCAATTGCCAATTGTGTGTTAGATATGTATATACTTATTTTTTAAGTTAAGCCCTTAGAGTGTAATGTGTTTTTCTATGATTATTTTGTGCCTGAGGATTGTAATGAAACCCCTTGCTGTGGGAAATCTCCCATTGTGAGCAAAAGGCCTTGGATTGGGGGTTAGTAAATGAGGGATTGCTGTCAGTTTTTAAAATTTAGGGCGGGGTATGTAAATCATACCTTGTAACAGGTAAGGCCTGGGGGATGTTTGGTACACCTGGCAGCCAATCCATCTTTGATATGTTAAATAGGCACCTAAGGCTTTTATTTCATATATACTAGTGAAAGAAGGTAAAGTTAAAAAATACCTTTTATAAAAATTTTAAGTGCCGACCACAATGTAATTTGTTCAGAACCACCATCTGCTTTGTGGCCTTGAGACATATGCTACAGGGGTTTATATGGACAAAACCCATAGGCCATCATACTTTTCCATGAGGCTCTGTTCTTATATTCCAAGAATTACAACTCCAAGGGATCTGGAAAGTTACCTGGTCTTTGGGCAGTTGGTGCTCACAGGGTAACTTTGGGTCTAACATTTCCCCCTGAAGTTATATCCTGGGTCAAATCCTTGACTCTATAGTGGGTACCAGTTTACATTAGGATCTAATAATTGTTACCTTAATGGTACCCAAATAGGAATTATCATTTAGTTATTACATCAATGATGTAAGAGCCAATATTACTTAAAAGAAAGCAGATGGTCCAAAGGCCATGTGCTGGACAATCTCTCTTTGTTTTGTATAAAGCAGGCCAAATGTCCTTTCATATTGTAGAACTATTTTTATGAATGAATCTACCTGCTGATGAATCTGAACTGACTTTTTTGTATGTCAATTTGACATTTTGCAGTCATTTTGTCGCTTTGTCAGGAAGTTTTTCTTTTACTTAACCTTTTTCAGCAGTGGTTATGGATGCAGGGATGATATACTCTCTTCTTCGGATGCTTCCAGTTGAACCAGAACATAGGTTGTCAGGGCACAGGAAGGCTGAAATGCTTGTCAAAGGCTGAGCAATGGGGCATTTATCAGAAGTTGCTGATTAACTGCACCAGGTGAAGGTACAGGGCACATTCACAGGAGCTGGACTGGTTCTCATCAGCTTTCAACAAGTCCAGAGTTCAGCAACTTGGAGTTTACAGGCACTCCCTGGACGGTGACTGTTCAGCCAAGTAGAAACATGCAGAGATATACACTAGGGACAGAAGTTAAAATTCTGGAGTTTAAAGAAAAACCTTACATTTGGAACGCTTTCATTTGACCTGGTAAAAGGTGAATGTACGTCTTATGACTCTGAGTCCTTGAAGTTTATATGAATTTTAATTTACCAAATGAGATAAAGATTTTAGATACATCAGCATTATCATTGAATTGAAATCCACATTGTAGAAAAGGCAGTTAACTGGTGTATATAAAACAGCTGAAGTAGACTCATGCTTTTGAGTCCTGATAAAATGATAATTTTGAGTTAAAAAAATATTATTGTTTTTCTTCTGTTTAAAGAGTCAGACATAGAATGGATGGAGATGTCTTTAGTCTCATGAGAAGTCCACACTTAGAGGAAAACCAAAGATAAATTAAAATATTGAACTTGTGACTAAAAAATTAGTAGTCAGTGTTTTACCAGAGCTAGATTAATAGCTTATTGGAATTCCATTGGTTTACATTAAAACTTTACTTTTGAAGTCTTAGTATATGTTTTAAGAGGCTGCTTGTTTATTCCAGGCTGCTCAGCCCTGAAATATCCACATAGAAATTGTATTAATTAAATCACTGCTTGGCCTACTAGCTCCAGCTTCTTATTGACTAGCTCTGACATCTTAATTTAACTCATTTCTATTAATTTGTGTATTGCCATGTGGCTGTGGCTTATCGGCAAGATTCCATTCTGGCATCTGTCTCTAGCAGGGATACATGGCTTCTCTCACTCTGCCTTCTTTCTCCCAGCATTCAGTTTAGTTTTCCCTGCCTAGCTCTATTCTGCCCTGCAGGCCCAAAACAGCTTCTTTATTAACCAATGGTATTCACAGCATATGGATGGGAATCCCATATCACCTCGCCTTTCCAGTCTAAAAAAAAAGGAAGATTTTAATTTTATCCCTACTGCATGTACTGGCTCTTTGGGAACCTATTCTCTTTGGATGGCTACCTTGCTCAGCCTAGATATAGTAGGGAGGACCTTGGACCTTCTACAAAGCAATGTGCCTTACCCTCGCAGAGGATCGAATGGTTGTGGAGTGGGAGGGTATATGGAGGGTATGGGAGGAGGGGAGGGAGTGTGATTGGTATGCATAGTTAAAAAAAAAAAGAAACAGAAACAAGCAGAGCCTTTCCAGGGCCACACACTGGACTACAGATCCTGTCTTGGCAAAGCACTCACCCGGTTGCTCTGCACCAAGAGTTTGGCCCCTATGTACACATTGCCTCGGAAGTGCCTCCACCTCCTCTTGCCATTCTCCTGAGCCTACAGGCTTACCACTTTCAGGGCCTATACCTTACTGTGGTCTGCCAGAAGCTCTACAGGTGTCATTAAGGGAGATGTCCCTAGGAAAGGACAGGACACACCGCCCCACAGTGGTCAACCTTTGCAAATTCAGAGACACAAGTCTCTGTTGTTTCTGTCAATATTCCCTGTCTACCTCCTAGGTACCCTGTCCTGATCTGCTCTGTCTGAGTTGTATCAACATCAACCTGAAAACAGAACACAGAGACCACTCTATCTATCTTAGTACCCATGCGTGTTCATCCAGTAAAGGGATGCTGGAGGAGGCACGCGAGACCCTGTCGGTGAAAGACTGCAACCCAGAAATCCAAATGGACATTGTCAGTCCTGTCAACTCCACATAATTGTGCCCCCCATTTCCACTTTTTCAGAGGCTACCATGACCTGGGAGTGGATGACTGGAGCCACCGGACAAACACCTACTCTGGACCTCACATGCCAGCCAGCAAGATGCTTCCACTATGCTCCAACCACTATGCTGCAACCGACAGTTCAGTGTTAGAGTAGACAAATCTGTCCTGCCCCTGCCCACCACCCACTGTGCCTCCAGGGAAGAGAAGAAGAGTGGACATGTCCCACAGGTAGCTCCATATGAGGCCACCGCCACATGTAGTTTCAGAACTGGTTAGTAGCCCTGACAGGATAGGTTCTAGCAGAAGGGAGTTATGAAGGAAAACAAGGTAGAAATGAGACAAGAATCTAGGGGAGTTGGTGCACAGCTGCCATCCCAGCACTCACGGGGATCTAGAATTCTAGGCCAGTCTGACCCACAAGGCAAGACCTTGTCTCAATAAAATAAAAGAAATAAAATGAAAAAAAAAGAAATACAGGTTAATAAATAATCATCTATAATAACCAAACTTTTATTTGTGTTAGACTTTCTAGATATCCAAAGTTACATTTCAATTAAATAAATAACCTTCAAAGACCTACAGTATATGACTTTTAAAATGTTTTAAAAACTCAAACTTTTCATGACAATGAGATACATCTGCTTCTGGCAGCACCAATTACTTCAAGAGGATGATAAGCATCAAAGAAGCTTTTTATAGAGTTTGCTAGGCATTTGGACAAGAAACTGCTAGCATTTGCCATAAAGAAAGCAAACTTCATACATAATTTCTTCAATAATCATCATCTTCTTTCGACGCAAATTGGAGTTTCAGGAGCAGACGTGTCTCACAGTAGTGAAAAGCATTAGGCTATTAAACACATTAAATACCATAGTCTATAGGTCTTTGAAGTATTTGAAGATAATATAACCATCTAAATATATCTGCATATGACTTTGAAAACATACCTAATATGACTATAAGTTTGACTAGTAAAGATGACATTAATTGTTTATGCATTATATTTTTAAATGAGCTGTATAAACATGATACTCCAAACAAGAGTACAAATACAAGACAGTATAGCAAAATAGTTTTAAATTTGTGTCAATAAACCAAAATCCATAACAATGTAAAATATTTTGAGATTAATAGTTGTTTTTCAGATTAAAATAGATTTGGTAATCTATCCTTTTTCTTCTTGTTTCTTTATCATATCCCCCTTTTTTCCTTTAGAAAGATATTTGAATTTAATTATTTTGTTTAGATTTTTTTACTGTGACCCAAAACAACGTGTAACCAAACCCCCTAAACAATGACAAACATTTGTAATCCATTGAATAACCAACACACACACATATCCCATCTATTGGGAATGTGGGCATCATTTCCTACACTACTTCCTGTTGTCTGTGTTATCTTTGCAGAAACTTGAGAAAATCAGGATAACTTTTACATCTTGCATATAATAGTTCGTAAGGGTGGACCATCCCAGGAAGCACCCTTGAAGTTGTTTTGGATGCAGAATTCTGAGGTGAATTTTGAAATACTGGATTACCTGGACCATATGTTTTCATTGGTGTCTGGTCCTCTTGTTCTGAAAACACATAAACTTTTAGAGGTAGCATACATATCTGTATTAATACAAGTATAGACTGTGTATTCTACACAAGTTAGCCAAAGATGAATTATTTTATGTTTGAGCTGGTTAAACATACATTATGAATTAAGTAGCTTTTCTAAGTTCATTTCTTTATCTCTGTAGCTAGAAATTTCAAGGGGTCTTAAATTTTAGCCATTAAAAATATTTATTTTAGCTATTCCATATACACAATAGAAATATTATTTCTCTCTGCCTGTCTCAAAATATATTGAAATGATAAAATATATTTTGTTATGTTTGAAAAATATAATTGTTAACTTAATTGCATGAAATTATTTATCAAAGTAGAAAAAGGATGTTTGTATTAAAAAAGATACTCATTAATCATAAAAATATACCACTTTGTTATCAGAGTACTCTATAAACCTTCATCAGAGAAGATACCAAGTGTCCTTCTGGTAGTAAGAACCTCTGACTGATGACATTGTTCAGATATCATAAAGTAGAACAGCCAGACTTTATTCAAAGACACCCAGTTTCAGTGTAAGATTATCATAGGTAATAGATTAGAAGATTTTGGTGAAACCAAACACGAAAATATTATTTCTTTACATATCTAAAAATAATTCTCCAAAGAATAAAATACCAAAAGATTAAATATACATCATAATACAATAATTTTACTGCTATTCTATAAATGAAATTAAAGAGATTACTTGTGCATATATGGGATCTTTAGGTCGTGGTTTTATAGAAGTACTTTTTATGAGTATGTATCTTATATTTTTCACATTTCAGTTGTTATAACAGATTCCTTTTATCCACCAATTTTTTATAGGAAGGAAAAAATGAAAGAAACACACAAAGAGATAGGAGTTATGTAGTTTTAAAGTAAACATATAAACATGTCTAGTACATTGAGTGTACAAGTGAAGATCAATTCATATTTAATGAGCTATATAATTTATTTATATAATTTAGATAAGCAATGCAAATGATCTTCATTTCTGTCGATAAACAGAATAAACAAATGCTTGAAATAAATAGCTTTCCCTCTTTTTTAGTGTGACTGCTGCATAACTATAATATGTTCTTGCAATCAAAATATATATATTCCAAGTACATGAGGTAAAAATTGCATGTTCTATTTGAAATAAGAAATTCATAACTAATAAATCCCATCATGCAGCCATTTTTCCCCTTTTTCCGCAAAGAAGAAACACAGTGTGTGGAAATCAGTTCCTCTTCCAAGATACAAACACTTACTGCACTTAATTTGCATAAAAACAATAAGTTCAATAAATCTATTTTATGAACAAAAGATAGAAAGCATAAACAAGTATAGGTGAAAAATATGCATTGCATAAACCTATTTCTGGTGTAGTAGAAGCTCATCTTTCTTATCCCAGCAACTGTAGGACAGAGACAGGTGGACCTCTGATAGTCTGAAGTCAACCTGGTTCCATAGCAAGTTCCATGTCTTCCGGTGCTATATAGTGAGACATTGTCTCAATAAATTAATTAATTCATAAATAAATAAACCTCATTCTCATTCATGGTAAATGCAGATTTCTTAAGAAAATTAGTTTCAGAAAACCCAGAGGTAAATATTATGTCAAGATAACAAGAGAGTCAATTCCTTTTAATTTCATTAGAAAATGATAGTTTCTTTAAAAAAAATCCTAATAATTGAGAGTGTGGTTATACAAGAAAGAATTTCCTGTAACTTATTTCCTTTTCAGACATCACTTTATATATTTTTGAATAATAGAGATATAAAAACACAGCAGTACTTAACTCTAGTTCATATTTTTCATGGGATGTTGTCATTAAATCCAGTAATAACACTTCAGGATCAATAATTTTTAAAGCTTTTCCATTCAAATTCATATCAAATTATAGGCAAACCAACACTTATGGGGGAAATGCTTTAGTTTTTGTCAAATATTTGATCAATAAATATGTGTTGTCATATTGAGTGAGACTTATCTGTAACTTATAATTAATATTCCAACATCACAATTATATAAAAGAATGACTTAATTAGCCTTAATTATCAAGGACAGCCTGATCTCCCTGCCATTTGGATACCTGCCCAGTGGGCTGCTGAACTCAGGTGCATAACCCCGGTTGTGGGATCATTTCAGAACACCATCTGTTTTGAGCTCTACCCAGCTTTTTCTATCCCCTGTGCTCAATTTATAAGAATATTTCCCTTTCTTTTATTCATTTAAGGTCATTTAAGATAAAACTCTGCAGTTAGTGTCATCTGCCCTTTTATCAACTCATATCCCCTTTTAACTTTTGCATGACTTTCTAGAAGTTTCCTGAGTCATTCCATATGTATTCAGACAATTCTAAATCTCCAACAACACCAGCCTATCCTCAGACCCACGAATGCTGACTTAGCTGCAAATTCATTCAGTCAGCATTCTTAGTTATAGTTATAAAAGCAAAAGTTGACTTCTATGAGTATAAAACGTATTGGGGAAAATTCTCAGAGTTTGATGTATTTGTGGAATACTCAAACGAGTTATATTCATGTACCAAAAAAAAAAGACAGGGGTAGCCAAAAGTTCTACAATAAGCTTATTAATTATTGGGGGAAGTCATAATTCCAAAATATGATTTTTTTCCATTACATGTTACATTTGAATGCTGGGTAAAGTCATAACAAAACGAGATGAGAAAGACCAATGAACAAATCCTAATCAGATTTGCCTTTTGTTGATAAATTTCCCCATGTATAAGTTTATGGTCATGACAGTTATAGGCAGGAACAGAGATTTTAAATTTTATAATTATTACAAATAGAAATTTATAAAAAAATATAAAGATTGTGTCTCTCCTGGTTTAATACAGGATCAAGGATCCTCTCACAGAAAAGCCATTCAACAAGACTCCTGTGTAATCTACTACATAGCTAAGTCCTTCTGGACTCTGTTAAGCCACATGTAAAGCTCCCTTGGACAATAAAGGGAAGGAGAGAAAGTACACTTTCTTTTAAAGATAATATGTATATATGTATGTATGTATGTATGTATGTATATATATATATGTCAGAAAAGAATTTACAGTAAAGAAACATCATTCTAGAGATATTTAAGGAAATTTTAAATTTAAATAATAACCAAATAGCTATAAATTATAATACAACAAGCTTCCATGTCCAAGTAATAGAATTTACATATATTTAAATAACAAAACTGCTCAAAACTAGAAGAATATGCACAAGTCGGTATTCTCATGCAGGAATAGTTTGCTGTATAAGTTGGCACTTCATTGCTAGGGGCTGTTAAATAATTGACAACAGAATTTTAGAATACGAAAATAATAAAAACTAACAACTTATTGCTCTAGGAACCTATCAGAGAATAATCACTGGTGTATCAATGCAGTCATACATGTATTATTATAGCATTCTTAACAAAAAAAAGCAGACATTTGATTCTATCCAACATTTGGAATACTATGTACTATTAAAAGCCATATAATATATATGTGTTAATGTTCTCAATATATGAAAAGAGAAATGTGAATTAGATGTCCTATGTCATGGCTATTAGTATACTAAAATTGTTAAGATTTGAACATAACAGAAAGTACTACAGACCAAGAAGACTAAAATGATATTTGCTGATAGTTCTGTACTCCAGAAATCCCAGACTAAGGTGCTGCTAGAGTTTAAGGTCATGAGAGAAGGATCATTCAAGTATCTTCTAGAGAGTACCATTGAATTCCTCATGGTGACTGCTCATTCCCACCTTCTGTTTCCCACACTGTTTCCACTGGCATCATGTCAAAATCCTCAGCCTTCTCTCTCTTGCAAGTTCTTCTATGATTCTTCTTTGCTTCTTAAAATGTCTACTCTTGGTCTGTAACTATTCATCCACGTCAGTGTCACCACTCAGATTTGACTAAGATGGTCTTTAACTTTGTCTATAATTGAGCTATAATTATAAGAACCCTTGGATACTAAAATATAGTTTTTGCTCTGAGACTAGTACTCTGAGTTTAAAAGTGCTTTTCTAGGAATAGTTTAGCTTGCTGTACCTGTGAGAAAAATCACATATAATCTAAACCACCACAGGAAAAATTGGTGTAACTTTGAATGAAATCAGAATAAAGTAGGAATAAAGAGTATAACATTTTAATAATGATGCATGGAGTCTGAAAATTATATTTACATACCACAAAAAGTGTCGATGCCACACTTGTATTCAAATTTTAACTCCCATGATGACAGCATAGCTTCTTGTTACAAATCTTTTTCTATCTCAAACTTTATGCTAAGTCTTTGAAAATGGTGTTTTTTTCTTCTCCTGAGCCATCTGAAGACAGTTGTTATGAAATCAGGGGCTCCCAGAAGCAGGAATAGCCTCAGAGAGATTGTGCAGAGGTCAGAGAGGCTTCTCAGTGGGAGAAAAATAAAGAATTTGGGTATTGTTGCAATTTGGAGCACTTGGAACTAGAGTAAGGCATCCTACCTTCATTCAGAGGGTAGTTTTCTCAAGTGACTAAGTATTTTTGCTTGCCAAAATGAGGCTCTTACCAAAATAACTGCTGGATTAAGAGATGGACACAAGGGAAATATATAACAAGTGACAACAAATTCAATCAGTAGGCCCTCATCAGCTTAGGTAATTCAGAGGAAAAGTAAATATTAAAGGGTAAATATTTATTACTAACACCCATACTTAACAGAATTTAGCAGTGCTTAACTCCTAGACAAACAATCTCACGGAGATCATGTCATCTGCAAAAACATCAAAGAAAGCTATGGCTCTATCTATATTGCTTTGCACTGCTATACTTGCTTTTTTCCTTCAGAACAGAAGTTTGAAGGTGCTTTAAATACTATGAAGAGCCTCAATCATCATTTCTGTTTCTCTTTCTTGTTCTTTTGCCAATTTCCTGCTATGAACACATCATGTTTCTTGACCAAAAGAATTGTCTATTTAAAAAAAAAACCTGTATTTTCTACCTACAATGTGGCTTTCAAATGATATAGCAAAATATGAAGAAAACTACTTATCTAAATTATTATCATTATTACTTAAACTTTTATGGCAATGAATAAAAGGTGATGAGAAAATAAAATATTATCTAGAGGAGATGGCAGGCACGGGGCTAAGAGGAATGGAGAGGGGGAAACTGTGGCTGACACATAAGAGAGAATAATAAAAAAGAAAGAAAGAAAGAAACTAGGGGGGGAGCATTTTAGGAACCATAAATAAAGTAGAACATTTTATTCAAATAATTGACAGAAATTACCACCTTTCCAATATCCATAAAATATATCATAGCCTAATTTGCACTTCATGATTAAGAGAGTTTAAAACAGTATAAAATTTAACTTTAATTTTACACAACAGTCTTCTATGTTTTTCTTCAAGTAGATCTTATTAATATTTCTTCAAGGAGATCTTATTAATATTTCTGAGATCTTAACATCAATATCATCCCTCAAACACAGGATCTATAAAACATTTATGTTTTAAATTGGAGATTGTATTTATAAGCTTAAAGGTGTTAAATTATGCTAACGCTCACACACATCTTTAAAATGTTTGCTTTCTGGTTTGTAAATTATAAAGGAACAACATCTGGATTACTCTCCTGGTGACATATATTTTACTATGTTGTATCAGGATGTGAGAGAAAACTATTTTCATAATGTGGGTCAAATATAATATACACCACTGTTTTATCCAGTCATGAATGTCTTCGCTTTTCTCCATCCTTTTACTCTTCTGAAGAAATAAAAAAAAAAACAACAAAAACACTACAAGACAAATGCAGAGAAAATAATGCTTTGGCTATTTACTACTGGATGTTAGTAATCTTTTTAGCATCTACAAATAGTAATATTTTTGGTTCATGATGCCACTCAATCTCAAATGCTATAGAAAATTAAGAATAAAATATTTTACCTTGACTATTGCTATTAGTATTTTGATAGATATAATCACATAGAAATTCACATAGAAATTTCACTAAAATCTGTATCCCAAACTGATAAGATTTTGTAACAAACCTGTAGAAAACTAGAATACATTGAAATAACTATATCAGTTAAGATAAAGATATGTTAAAAAATCAATTTAGTCATCTTTAAGCTATTGCAATTTTAATGAAATGTCTTCCAATTCTCTTATTTTCCTTAGGAAACTAAGTTTTCCAAAACTCTTAACAGTTTTCCTTATAAAGAATGTATGAAATAAAATCTGTACAAAGCAAGGAAGGATATATAAAATATAACTATGTGTAATTAAAAGTAGTTGTGCCTATCAGCCTAAGTTGTGATCGATGTGGCATAGAGTATATTATTTTAATAAAAATTTCACCTTTGAATTTTTAACAAGTTGGGAAATAATTGTAAAGTTAATGACCACCAGGTAGTTCCTTACAAATTATCACACAGAGACTAATTTTTGTAGTAAGAGTCTAAAATGATGGTGGGATAACAAAAAATGTATCTTGTTATCATTGAAGACTAGGATTCACAAATTCAAGTGATGGGAAAAGCAACTAATATATACAAATATTTAATGTAAAATTATTGATTCTGCACCATCTAACTTTGATAGCTGAAAGTAAAAGAAAAGTGATCGTGAAGACAGGTGAATGTGTTTTTCTTTATTGACTACAATTAGAATTCTTGCTTTTGTTAATTTCAAAGAAACTTCAACCAAAGATTATTAGGAAGGCTTTAAGCATGTTTTAGAAAACTACTTTCTTGTGAAAGTCTATTACTTGAGTTTTGTAACAGGTACATTGCTTTGGGAAAGATGAGTTTACACTCAAACATTTGCCTTGAAAAGGCAGTAGCTTATATGGGTCCAAGTTTTATATTTTCCCCTGAAGAAGAAATTACAGCAGATCTTTCTTTCGTGGAGTCTGCAACTCACAGCAGCACTTCAGAGTCCCGTCCAGATCCTCCTGGTCTGATTAGGAAATAAAGTTCACCAGTGGAAGGAATTACATCAGACTTGATCCAGTCCAGCTACCCCATGACAGCATTTTCAGGAAGGACCACTTTTAGGATTCTAACAGAAAATGTGAATGAGAATTACCATTTCCCAGAACTGCTAAATGGGCATCTAATAATGGAAGTCAGATGTTCCTTCCATTTCCTCCCTTTCAGAACAGGGGAATTCAATAAAGGTATCAGTAATTTTGAATGCAAACAGATCTGGCTTCCTGCTACCACCTGCCTAAGTTAATTCAGTGTGCTTTATATGTGAACAGAGAGACACTGTTTTCTTCCTTCCTCTTCCTTTTGGAAAAATGTTTTAAAATAGGTTTTTAAATAACACATTGATTATATCATAAAACCAACTCAATACTCCTGGGCTATTGAGAAGTACATTTTACAGTAAAGAGAAAGTCTGATTATAAGAACAATTATTCTGACATTTGTCCACATTGTGTATCACAAGTTTGCTGTATGCCACCCCAGTCCAAGCTCTGAGCAAATAGAATGTAACAATGAACAAAGAACCAGAAGCAATAGCCTATTTTTTATTATAATCTACTAGTAGTTAAAAAAAGCAAATAAAGAAGAACTAATGTATGTTTGTGCATATTTTGTGTCCAAAGTCAGAAACCAGTCACACAAAAGAATATAACATGAAGAGAATGCATGGTTCAATATTATGGTAAAACCAGTTTCATTTATATGGTATATAATTTGATATCTGAATGAAATGAAAGAGTTGTCTATGCTGGCTTTAGATGCATGCACATTCCAGGATCAGCAATAGAAAACAAAAGAGCACATTGTCATGTGCATATTTAAAGAAAACCGGTACAATAAAATAAAAAATATTTCAAATAAAACAAATGAGTTGCAGCCAATAGTTGAGGGACTTCGAACTAATATTTCAGAAAGATGACAGAGAAACTGAGGGTGTGTGTGGCTCTGAAGATCATTGCAGGGATCTTGGCTTCCCTTTCAGTAAGATCAGAAGTTACCCCATGGCCACATGCAGTTGGGGATGACAACTACATATCACAGTTTCAAAACCTGGATACCTATGGTACAGTACTAAATTGTAAATCTGAGTTGACAATTATGAATGAAAACTTGGAATTCAAAGATGTGAAGACATCCAAATGTTTGTGTGTATAAATGTAGTTTCTGCTTGTATGTACACGCACACATATAAATACACACACACACACACAGAAGGAGGGAGGGAGGGAGAGAGAGAGAGAGAGAGGCTTTGAACTTATTCTTTCCAGGTATTTTGTAATATAGGAGTGATTAAAAATCACCAGTAGAAGAAGTGTGGAAGAGTTTAGAGAAAAATGCAGATGGTAAAAACTGAGAATCGGAATACTTCTGTATGGAGACATTGAGACGATTGAGAGAAATCACTACCCCCACTCAAACAATAAATTGGAGTATCTTGTCAATGAAGTAGAAGAAAACCTATACATTCCAAATGTATACAATTCAATGGATCATCTCTGCTGTATATACATTATACATGATATATTACTTTTGAAGTCATTCTATATTTTAACAATTTAAATTATTTATTGTATGATAAAAGCCATGTTTTAAAATATATGACAGATATTACATGTACTCACTTAATGTATTTTAGAACGAATTTCATATCAGACAAGATAGACACAGAAGTGAAGGCTGAACATGATACTGTCTTGTCTGCTGCAAGCCCTCCCTCTAGTGGAGCTGCCTCCGATGCACCATCTGGCTGGGAGAGCTGGCTGTCCAGCTGAAGCCCCCTTCCACATTATCCTATTTTCACTCGGACAGACAGAGACAAGCTAGATACTCTCCTAGATCTGGTAGGGCTGCATGGTCCACCCTTTCAGGGCAAAATGATAGATTTTTCTAACCCTGATGATCTCCATCTAAATAAAGCATGACCTCGACCCGTCTCACAATGATTTCTGGCATAGAAAATGTGTCTGACAGACTCAACTTTAGCTAGAAAGGGCTGTTTCCGCTTTGATTTTCCTTCATTTCTCAGTAAAAGAACACTAATCAGGCTCAGTTATTGTTTTGGAAATGTTTTTCTCTGCCTACTGTTCTCTGCGTGGAAGCATGCATGATTATGCATTGTCTCTTAGCACTGTAAAGTCTTCTGTATCTGGAACATCTAGTGAAGGAGAAGACCCTTAGCAAGTATGATGGGCAGAATGTGTACAAGTTCTAGAAGACTGGAAGGGCGGGAGGACAGAGCAGTTGTGCTTACTAGGGTTTTCACCCTAGCTAAGTCCTAGATATATATTCCTTGCTCCTCCGTTAAGGGGTCAGTGATAGTTTTAGTAATGCATGCTTCTTTTATTTGCTTATATTAATTTCTTCATATTATAATGAGATTTTAAGGCTGATGATTAGATCTGGTCGTTTGTATAAAAGTTTATGCCACCCTCTCCTCAGGAATAGGTTCAGCACCCATACTAATCAGAGAAACTCATCTCCCTATTCAGGAAAACCCTTAACTAGGTCAAAAGGTTGCAGAAGGCCACATTTGGCCCAAATTCAGCAGTCCTCTGGCAGCTGTAATGAAAAGATGCATCTTTTACTTTTGTGAGGGTAGTTTAAATGCCTTGAGCTCTGGATACCCACAATAGCACTGGCTGTCATAGTCCCCTTCCTGGGAGGCAGCTTGCCATAAACAGAGCCAAAACGCCGACACAGCCGTGCCCTGATGACCCCATTTGGCCTACTGCTTCCAGATGAACCAGAAGAGGGAATTTCCCAGTATCCCATTCTCTTACATACAAGCCAAAAATTCTACTACTCCTAAAAGAAGTTCTCGACTGTTGCAATATCTTGCAACAACAGCACCAACAAAGCAAACAACCTCATTCGATGTACAAGTCTAGGTGGAAAAGGTATTTTACATAAAAAAAAGAGCACTGACAAGATTCATTTCCTTTCTTTCTCTCTTATTTAAAAAATAATTGAAAAAACAAAGACTACTAGAATAAAAGTTTCTTGCAACATTAAAGTGCAGTTTCGGGCACAGTTTAAGATGAATTGTGAGGGGAAAAAAACTCTGAGATCAAATATGTCCACTCATTCTGTACAAACGTCTTTCTTAGACATTCAATCTCTCCATGTGTGTATTAGAGAGGCATTAATCTAAAAAAATGGATTACTATTAAAAATAAGTGTTGTGTGGTTTTATAGATAAGTGTAAGTTTTCACTCTTTTTCATACTAGTCGTAAAATTCCTATCTTCTGTTTTTCTGTTTTCTTTTAAAACTACTAACCTGTAAAAAGCAAGTTTGTGAATGGATGTTTCCAATCCCAACCACCTGGTTCCAAATAACTCACTCAGACAGTAAATATAAATTAAAAATGCTCAGCTAATAACTTAGGCTTATTATGACTTAACTCTTACATTTAAATTAACCCAATTCTATTAATCTATGTATTGTTATGTGGCTCTTGGCTTTGTCTGTCCTCTAGCATGTCTTGTTCCCTGGGTGGCTAGCTGGTGTCTCTCCTAACTCTACCCTCCTTTTCTCTATTATTCTGAGTTTGGTTTTCCTCCCTAACTTCCTGCCCAGCTACTGGCCTGTCAGCTTTTTATTAACCAATGACAATAATACATATTCATTGTGTACAAAAGGATTGTTGTACAGCACAAGTTAGACATTGTTAGACGTGACTGATCGGTTTTCTTTGGCCCATGTTATCCAAAATGTGATATTCAACTGAAAAAACAGAAGATATTTACTTGGTATTCTAAGCTTTAGTAAAATCTGAAAATGAAATAGATAAGCTAATTTTAGATAAGTCTAAAATGTTTCAAATCTAAAATTCTATAAAGGTAGTAGCTTACTTATACAAATAGAAAGAATTGTTCTTATAAATATAGATTAATGTTTTAATTTACCTAACTTTGGTACATTTTAAATATTCTATCTTAAAATAATAATTGTTATTCCTATTTCTATTGATGAAATACTGAAGCTCAAAGAGGTGAAGGGACTGGATTGTGGATATTGGTAGTAAACCACTGAGTAGGAGGACAAGTATGCTCTGTCTCTCCAGTACTTAGTGCATTTATTCAGTAACATTCAGTAGAGTATTTACATCTCAATTGACCTTTAAACAGGTTTTCTTAAAATGAATTGTGAATAGGAGATAACAAAATGGTTTTTGCAATAAATATATTACATCAAGTTCAATAGGGATTTATATGCACAAACCAATTATAATTCCTATGGCTCATAAAACAGAAAATATCCACACATATGTAAGGATGATCAAAGGGGAAAAAGTAGATCAAAAATACTTCAATATATAAAAAATATTTAAAATAAATATAAACAAATACAAATGTAATAATTGAGATACATCTTCTAAGAGTAGCTATCTAAAAAATGTTGCTTTTACATTTAAACATGGAAAATTTCCAAGTTAACATTTGGTTAACATTGATATATGTAGATATTATAAATTTTAAAAGTAAAATTTTTATGGCTTGTAAGAAATTGTAATTATTTATAAGACATATGTATAAGGCTTTCACATCACTTTCCCAACTCTAACTAATGTTTGTTTAGGACTCAGACACCATGAAGCTACTGTGTATCCTGTGCTACTAAAACACATCTCATTATTGATTAATGCATGTGAGTAAATACTTATCAAACCTCTGTAAAACAGTTTTAATAGTCGCAATGTTATTTATAATAAAAACCATACAATATTTTAATTAGCTTAAGTTCAGGAAAACAGGAATAAAGAAAATAAAATAGTTTCTAATTGTATTTAACAACTTTTGTATCAATTTTCAATTTTTATAGTAATGGCAATATATATAGGATACACAATATATCTATATGTATAAATATATTTTTCCTGTGGTTTAGTGATAGTTACTAAATGTTCTTCATTTAGTGAGATTTATTTAAACTTTTTTAAAACTAATATTTACAAATCAAACATTATTAAACTCTAACCATACAAAGACAATGTACTTAAAGAAAGGTAAGTTATAAAGAAGCAAAGTCTTATTGCATGATTGAGATGCCACTGTCAAGATGAATTCTCATGAAGTGGTCAAACCAAACAGGAAAATAGCACCAGACAAGGCATTTGGAGCAGGATCAACTCCTAAGGGGATAACAGATGCCTTAGCCAGATGACCTTCCCAGGTGATCCACACTTCCTAGTTTTATGAACATCAACTTATTTTAAACTTTACTATGTGTTTACTATTCCAGGAATCTGTGCTTTCTTCCCCATTACTCCAGCTTCCTTCATGATCTCTCAATACTGTGAATACTGCACCATTACAGTTTACATTACTGATTGCTGCCATTTTAAAATATACAAAGTAAATTTACAGAATACTGTGAATAATCAAATAAATACACGAACACATTTTCTAGTATATAACATCCATTCAATATACAACATGTTGACTTAAATTAATACTTGAAACCCCAATACTATCACATATATAATTCATGTTTCATCTATTTGTATAAAAAAGACATTTAATGAGTTTCACAATTTCATGTACATTGTTTTCATCCTATTTTCTTCAGGCCCAAATCCATTACAGTGCATTGTAATATTTAGACGTTCATTACACATAATTATGCTTATTTTTTAAAGGTTAATATAAATAAATCTATATAAATATATATTTATCCTTTCATGAATTTATAGTGTGCAAATTCATGAGGAAGATAGTTGTCTCATGTAATCAAAATAGCCATAACCATATTTACCAAACTCTCATTTCCAATACTAATTGCATCCGAAAATATCTATTAAGAACAATTCATTTCACAATACTTATGCTTTAAACTAATAACAGGCCTCCTAAGCTACTTGAAGCATATCTTATTCCTTTTTTATTTCACTCCTGTAAAAATGTCCAATTTACATTAATGTGTCTTGACCCAGTGATCACTTATTGGAGTAAGAAAACCAATTCCTTTCCCATCAATTTCACATTTTCACTTCAACTTGTATCATCGAACCTTCATGTGGTTTTAAGAAGCATTCTGTATCAGGATTTGGGTTCAGAAATTGTGAAGATCAGAAATCTTTATAATACAAACAGCAAGAACTCTATTTCCCAAGAAGTGCAGTCATATTGATGAAGCAAGTGAAGAGGAATGTGTCAGATGGGGGAGGCACAAACTAAGAAATCCCATGCTATCTCCAGATAGGGTATAATAAGGGTTTTTTTTATTAAAGGGTAACTCACAGATCACAGTGGAGAACAGGAGCAGAATATAACATCCAGATGTGGTGAGCAAGGAAAGAGATAGTGAGCAGGTGGACCCACATGCCTTTTGGTACCGAAGGTCATGTCCCACCTGGTTCAGCCTCTTAAAGGCCTTTGGCTGAACGAGCTTCCCCCTCACCTTCCCCTTTTTTTCTAAATAAGAGAATTCCAACCCAAGTAGAAACTATATACAATAAGAACAGATATCAAGTATCAAGATTAGAATGACAACCAGCATAAACAACATTAAGCAAGAAGCATATGCTAAATGTTTCAATAACTAATCTATCCTAGAGAGTCTGAGTCTTGCTTTAGAAATGACTTGGCTTTTAAAACTGGACTTTCTGAACATAGCGGACAATGAGGACTACTGAGAACTCAAGAACAATGGCAATGGGTTTCTGATCCTACTGCACGCACTGGCTTTGTGGGAGCCTAGACAGT
>NW_004949104.1:3841400-3844836 GCF_000317375.1 Microtus ochrogaster
CATGTACATTGTTTTCATCCTATTTTCTTCAGGCCCAAATCCATTACAGTGCATTGTAATATTTAGACGTTCATTACACATAATTATGCTTATTTTTTAAAGGTTAATATAAATAAATCTATATAAATATATATTTATCCTTTCATGAATTTATAGTGTGCAAATTCATGAGGAAGATAGTTGTCTCATGTAATCAAAATAGCCATAACCATATTTACCAAACTCTCATTTCCAATACTAATTGCATCCGAAAATATCTATTAAGAACAATTCATTTCACAATACTTATGCTTTAAACTAATAACAGGCCTCCTAAGCTACTTGAAGCATATCTTATTCCTTTTTTATTTCACTCCTGTAAAAATGTCCAATTTACATTAATGTGTCTTGACCCAGTGATCACTTATTGGAGTAAGAAAACCAATTCCTTTCCCATCAATTTCACATTTTCACTTCAACTTGTATCATCGAACCTTCATGTGGTTTTAAGAAGCATTCTGTATCAGGATTTGGGTTCAGAAATTGTGAAGATCAGAAATCTTTATAATACAAACAGCAAGAACTCTATTTCCCAAGAAGTGCAGTCATATTGATGAAGCAAGTGAAGGGGAACGTGTCAGATGGGGGAGGCACAAACTAAGGAATCCCATGCTATCTCCAGATAGGGTATAATAAGGGTTTTTTATTAAAGGGTAACTCACAGATCACAGTGGAGAACAGGAGCAGAATATAACATCCAGATGTGGTGAGCAAGGAAAGAGATAGTGAGCAGGCAGACCCACATGTCCTTTGGTACCTAAGGTCATGTCCCACCTGGTCCAGCCTCTTGAACGCCTTTGGCTGAATGAGTTTCCCCATCACCTTCCCCCTTTTATTTTCTAAATAAGAGAATTCCAGCCCCAGTAGAAAACTATATACAATAAGAACAGATATCAAGTATCAAAATTAGAATGACAACCAGCATAAACAACATTAAGCAAGAAACATATGCTAAATGTTTCAATAACTAATCTATCCTAGAGAGTCTGAGTCTTGCTTTATAAATGACTTGGCAAAGTCATGAGAGACAAGTAACTATGACTATCTAGTCTTCAACCCCACTGAATGCCTGAGAAGGGGGATAATAATTCTTGAATAGACAGGAAGTGCAATAAAGTAGTTTCCAAAATGTTCAGTAGATAAAAGAGACAACTGACTACCTGGGCAATCACCCAAAGTCTCATTTGTAATGTTGGAGCAATCAACTTTAGCTAAGGCCTAGAGTAACTGACAGACCATTTTCAGAGGTAGGGAAATTTTCAAAACCTTACCCTCTCTTGATAAGGTTTGGCAAACTTTTTGGATCCTGCATTTCCTGTCTGGACACCATGCATTTTGTCAGTGGTCAAGGCATGGGCAGTTCTTTGCCCAAAAGCCAGTTTTACCAAGAAGAAAATAAACTCCATTGGCCTGTCTTTGGTGCTCAGCATTTTGTCAGGAATAAATCTGTGCTGCCAGGAGCAATTGTGTCTCATGTCAACAGAACCCCAAGTTATTTAAATGCCATATTCTACATTTCTTTGAAGTGGTTGAAGGTTACCTATCTATGCAGAATAGAATCTCTACGTATTAGAAGTACCTGATTAGTCTTTTTTCATCAGTTGTGAGCCTTGCTGGGTATACACGGCTGGTAAATGTTATAACACCGCAGTAGAGATCATGATGTGAAAAAAGAACAGCCGTCTGCCTTGGGGCAAGTCGGGGTCCTAGGCTGTAGCAGATGGGCCATAGGCAAGAAACAATGCCCTTGCTGGTGAACCGGGATCACAGTGGCAGTGGCAGTCCTGGTAAAGTGTGGACTTGGCCCCATGTTGGGGGCCACATGAAGGGGAATGTATTAGATGGCAGGGAATGTGAATAAAGGAATCCCACACTTGCTCCAAATAGGGTATAATAAGGGATTTTTTACTAAAGTGAAACTCACGGATCACAATGGGAACAGTAATGGAATCCAACATTTAGGCATGGCAAGCCGGGAGAGAGAGAGAGAGAGAGAGAGAGAGAGAGAGAGAGAGAGAGAGAGAAAGTAGATCCACATGCCACACACCCGATCTGGTCCAGCCTCTCAATGGCCATTGGCTGAAGATGGTTCCCCATCAAACAAGCTATATTAATTTCTCACAGTATAACCTACTATGTGTAGATATGTACAGATACTCATAAATTAGCAGAAGTTTATCCATAAAATACTTCTAAAACATGGAAGGATATATTTCAGGGTTGACTGCTCTGAGCTAATATTCTCTCTCAGTGTCTCTTGAAGTAGAACTTGCCAATATTAGTATGCTTCAACACAAACTTATAAGACATGTCTATGTTTTTGCCAGATCATCCCATTTGTATTTCAGAAAAAAAATAAAATTGCTAGTGGGTCATTTTGTTTAGTGTTTTAGTGCTTTCAAACAGATGAAATCTTTTAAAGAATTTAAAGATATCTTTATGAAATTTGAATTACATTTTTTAGGTTTATTTGTTACTTTTGACTATTATTAGTTCAGTTAGTGTAACAAGTGATATTCTCTCATTGCTACACATTAATTTTAAATAAGTGTAAAATGGAAACCACTTCAGATTTTGGAGAACTATGACACGGAAAAGGTAGGAAAAGGAAAGAAATAATTGTTCCTTAGAGCTAGAATATTGCATAACCACTACAAATCCCTTTCATTTATACTTCCTGCCTCTTTTTTTGTAAGTGAAATGACTCTCATATATGTCACATAGTCTGTCTATACTGCATGTAGGATACATATATAAACCTAAATCTGATTCCAAAGTGTCCTCCTGTTGAATACGGATTATCATCTGCAAACATTCTTATGTGCAAGCCAATCACTATAATCAAAGAAATCCCACTGTGTTAGAGTTCTCTAGAGGAATAGAAGCAAAAATTAATATATATATATAGAGATAGATAGATAGATAGATAGATAGATAGATAGATAGATAGATAGATAGATAGTATTTACTAGACAGACTTGTTTGATACTGTTGGACACTAGCGTCCAATCATGGAGGAGGAGGAGTCGCACGAAGAGACCATCTTTCACATCACAGCTGATGTAAAAGCATGAGGATTTTATTAGTTCTGTCATGACAGGGTCTTCTAGCATTTGGGAGACTAGAAGACCCCGAATGTCTGGTACAGGCTATTTTTAAAGGGAAAAAACACAGAAGGAAGGGGTGTCTGGGGGTTGTTCTTTAACTATTATGATTGGCTTATTCAAAAGGGCTGTTACCAATAATTGGCTGGAGAGTGGTTGCTAGATCAGATGAGGTAAGGGAAAACATCTGAGGGTCATTTTGCCCCTTTCCCAGGGCCTAAGTCAAACATCAGTCACTGAGTCAACACCTAAGGGTTATCTCCTCTCTTCAATAACTGACTTCTATTTGGAGA
>NW_004949104.1:3844936-3849236 GCF_000317375.1 Microtus ochrogaster
TAGATATGTAGATAGATAGATAGATAGATAGATAGATAGATAGATAGATAGATAGATAGATAGATAGATAGATAGATAGTATTTACTAGACAGACTTGTTTGATACTGTTGGACCCTAGCGTCCAATCATGAAGGAGGAGTCACCCGAAGAGACCATCTCTCATATCACAGCTGATGTAAAAGCATGAGGATTTTATTAATTCTGTAATGACAGGGTCTTCTAGCATTTGGGAGGCTAGAAGAACCCGAATGTCTGGTACAGGCTATTTTTAAAGGGAAAAAACACAGAAGGAAGGGGTGTGGGGGTTGTTCTTTAACTATTCTGATTGGCTTATTCAAAAGGGCTGTTACCAATAATTGGCTGGAGAGTGGTTGCCAGATCAGATGAGGTAAGGGAAAACATCTGAGGATCACTTTGCCCCTTTCCCAGGGCCTAAGTCAAACATCAGTCACTGAGTCAACACCTAAGGGTTATCTCCTCTCTTCAATAACTGACTTCTATTTGGAGAACATTCACAAGGACACAGGGAGATGATGGAAAGTTCCCAACATGTCAGTACATGTGTAGGCAATTGTTAGGTCCTTGGTTCTAAGGGGGAAGGGGAAGAGCATTACTGCTGAGACTGAGAGTTGTCAGAAATGGCTTCAGAATTGTCTTAAAGTTCTACAATACAATCCAGCTACTTCAGCAATGGTTGTCACATCACAAATGCCAAGTACAGAAATGCTCTGTACAGGAGGCAGGATGTCTCTGTTTTACCAATCTGGTCCTGAAGGCCTAATGGGTCACTGAAGAGCTGCTGATCTTCAGTAGAGGTTCAATGTCTGAACAGACCAGTTCTAATTCATACTTTGAAATTCCTTCACTGACTTCCCTCAGTGGTGGACATTATCAGGTCAAATAAGCCAAATGAATTCCTTTCTCCCAAAGAGGCTCTAAGTCATGGTGTTTATCAATATATAGAAGACAAGAAAAACATAATAAAAAAAGACACGGAGAACACTCAAAAAAAAAAAATGTAGTTCAGTCCGTACCATCTTCCTTAAAGCATTGCTAATTTTTATGGAAGGTTAATTATGCATATATTATGTTGGACATTTACTCATAACAAAAGTAGTATTTTATTTAATTCTTATTAATATATCTGTTATCTAGAAGCCTCGACTACAAGAAAAATAATACAAATTATAAGATTCTCTCAAGTCTATTAAATTTAACCTAAAGAAATAAACTTTCCTGTTAGATAATTTTTGCTTGCCAACCTCAGGCACATTCTCAGTATTTCAAATTTCTACACAGGCCTTAATATTACCAAAAATAATTGGAAAAGTGGATTTACTGAGGAAAATAAATCTTATAGGTTTGGCACTCCACTTGAACCTTCTCTAAGGGTTTATAATTTTAAATTATTTTCCTTAAGGATTTATCTATTAGACTCCACAAAACCTAAGATCTCCACAAAGGACATGAGTTATATCATGTTATGACTTCAAAATTAAGATAGAGGTGTTGACTGCGCAGTTTCCTCTGGAAGCACCCTGGTCACCACACAAGTATAGTTCAAGTAACCTGAAACTTACACTGACCATATTCTAGGTCATTAACTTAGCTCTTTCTAGGGACAGAAGAAGGAATGGCATGAATCTATACTGACCATTTACTGTCAGTCACAAATGATCTCAGCACAATGGAATGCTGCTTTTACCCACTCCTTTGATTATTTTCACAATTATTCTTTCTCTCCTAGGTGGAGGTAATTTGTATGTCAAAGCAGACCTTGAAGAAACATGATGAAAGTTATTGTAGACTCAGTCCCAAGTCCAACTCACTGAAGTTCAATCATTCCTGCCTTATCAGAAATGAATGCACTCAGAACATGGGTAGCAGTGATCATTGTTCCCCAGCATGCACTTTGAAGTTTGCTGGCAAGGTTTTCAAAGGGATTGCCTTCCAACAGCCTAAATCAGAAAAGGCGCTGAAGTCCTTCTACATGACTGACTTCTCTTCTTTCTTCTTGCAACCTGTCAGTCAAAAGAATGAACTTGGACCACTAGTTATCACCTGTAGTTCCATCACTCTTAATGTTCTGCAGTACTTTTACCTATAGGCTTCATACCTCAATAAATAATGATTTTCTTGCTTTTTCACAGTCATATCTCTAAAATGCACACATATGTGTGCATCAAATTGAATATTGGTGGGATAAGCAATCTTGTCTTTACTTAACGTTTAAAGCCAATTTATTTCTCTTCACAATTTAGCCTTTTACAAATGCTAGTTACAATCTAAAAACTGGTACAAGCATTTGCTGAAGGGATTAGAATTTCTCCTACTAAAGTGGCAAAGTTTATAGTTTGGCTCTAATTAGAAGAAAATCTATGAAAGTACATAGCAAAAAGACTGGCACATTATGAAAGAAATAAGGTCATTTTGTGAAAAGCAATATTTTTAAAAATCCTCAATATTTAACTTTCACAGAAACTAACTCATGGGAAACAAACTGAGAGACACTTTTGCAAATTATAATGTTTATCTGCAGTCAGGGGCTACAAGATTATACTTGAAAATGCAGATAGTAACTGTTTTGGTTTGACAGGCCATGGTAACATTGTTGTAAGTTCTCAGCCATGTCTTTCTTGTCCACAAACCATATGGAGATAATGTAGCCTTTCTCTATACTAATAATTTAGAAAAACTGGAAAAAGTTTATCACCCTTGTCACATATTAAAATATTGTGATATTTTTCTCATAACACATGTTACATTTTTGGATAATTGTTTATTTATGTATTTACCTATGTTTACTTCTTTTGCCACTTGATCCCAACCAAGTGACAGGATAGTTCCTGCCATGTGTTTATTTATTTCTGTTTGTTTTCATTGCTTTCACTGTGCCCTCAACTCAACCAATTTAATAAATTTTTACCATGTCTATTATTAACTCTCTAAAGAACTAAAAGAGTAACCTGCTGGGTAAACAAGCCACGTTTATTGATTTATATTAGAAAGCAAACCCTTTACTTGAAACCTTATCAGTCAGGGGACATAAATATTTGCATGATTCCATGACCTCAACTGGGTGGCTTTTTATTTCATTCACTTTTATATTAATTAATCACGATATGACACAACTTTGTAAGAAATAAAAAAGAAATGCCTACAGATCATTCACTCCACTCTTTAAAAGGTGTCATTTTGTGTGTCTAGAGAACAATATTAAAACTAATAGTTGATATTATCAGTATTTACAGATTTCACTCATTGCTATAGAATATGCTCATCTGTGTACCTTTCTTCATATACAGGCCTTATGACAATCTAATGAAAATCAAAATATCAGTAGTTTCATTACCAAATAGATCTCTCATTGTACACCTAATATCACTTTTCCTAATCACATGTCATACAGATGAGTGAAACACCTTTAGATCCATTCAGACTTTGTTGTGATATCATTAAGAACTATTTGGGCTTTGCTGTGATATAATCGAATCCTCTGGCTTCTAATATCCTTACGACATCTCTTCAGCAGGATTTGCTGAGTTCAGCCTAATATTTGATTGTGGGCATCTGCATCTGTTTCTACAAGTTGCTAGATGAAGCCTCTCCGATGACTTTTGAGCTAGGCTACAATCCATGAATATAGAAGAATGCTAAGAGGTATGATTGACATTTTTTTTTTTTTGCCAGTCGTGTTTGCTTCTATCAGTTTGCTTGATCTAAACTGATCTCATAGGAGCTCACAGAGACTGAGCTGACAATCAAGAAGACTGCATGACACTGACCTAGGTCCTTGGCATATATATGACAATGGTATAGTTTCATCTTTTCTAGAAACCCTTCATTGGAAGCGGAGACTGTATCTGGTTTTTGGAACCCTACTCCTAATACTGGGTTGCCTGAAGCGGAGACTGTATCTGGCTTTTGGGACCCTACTCCTAATACTGGGTTCCCTTGCCTGGACATAATACAAGGCAAAGTGCTAAGTCTTACTACAACTTAATATGACTTGTTTGATTGAGATCCATGGAAAACCTGCCCATTTCTGAAAAGAAACTGGGGGAGGAGTGTATGGTGGAAGGAGGCATAATGGAGGAGACACGGAGGGACTGGAAAGAGGAAAAGGAAGGGAAACTCCAGTCAGGATGTAAAGTAAATAAATAATTTTTAAAAAGATCCATTTGAGCCGGGCGGTGGTGGCGCACTCCTTTAATCCCAGCACTCGGGAGGCAGAGGCAGGCGGATCTCTGTGAGTTCGAGACCAGCCTGGTCTACAGAGCTAGTTCCAGGACAGGCTCC
>NW_004949104.1:3849354-3902817 GCF_000317375.1 Microtus ochrogaster
AAAAAAAAGATCCATTTGGACTTTTTTTATAAATCAATAGCTCACACTTACATTTGAATAATAGTTCATTTTGTGTCTCTTTGTCTAATCATTGTCTTGTGAAACATATTTTTATTAATAATAAAATGGATATGAATATCAATTCATAAATTTTGGATAAGTAGAAGTGTATCATACTGCATGTTAAGTGCATATGTATTTCCTTTCTAAGAGATAGCATATTTTAAAGTAATCCAAACTGTTTTAGTTAAAAACTTAATCAATTCTTTGATAATTTGTAATAAGTCAGTTTTCCACATTGTAACCGGCATTTGCTATTATAATTATTTCATATTTTAACAGGCTGAATAGGTAAGTAATACTGTGTTGGCATGGCTTAATTTGCATTTACAAAGTGGTTAAAATGCTGAATATCTTCACTGTAGTATTATGAGATGCATATTTTAGTATAATTTTTCTTATTAAGGTATTTTTCTAACTTTGTTTGGAAGTCTTGAATCCTGGGTTATAATATTGCTGAACTAGTTCATAGTCCTTAATTTCAGGAAAAGATATTTGTTCTGGAACAAATAACTATTTATGACTACTCTGATTACTGTTTTGATAATATAAAAAAGAAAGTGCACCTTTTTTGGTTTTGTGAGACAGGATTCCTCTGTAGCTTTGGAGCCTGTTCTGGAACTAGCTCTTGTAGACCAGGCTGCTCTCGAACTCACAGAGATCTGCCTGCCTCTGCCTCCTGAGCACTGGGATTAAAGGCGTGTGCCACCACCGCCCGGCTCACTTTTTTCTTGTCATCTAGTGAAGCCATGGATCAGAAAGTTAAATTGATCATAGAGAAGCATGAGCGTGTTCATTCCAGTTTGCAATGCATTGAACAAATACTTAGCTGCCAATTATTTTGAAGTTTTACTTATCCTTCTACACAATAATAAACCATATTTTAGTAATGTAAAATATTTCAAAAACAGTGAAATTCAAGCCTAAGATTGTAAATAATAAATGTGAATCCTTGAAGTGTCATAAAGGTGAAAACATATTTCTTACTTTTTATTAGCAAGAATTAGGATATCTTTGCTGTTACCAATATCTAATATGACAGATTTGTCAGGATTTAAATGATCCCAGAACACAGCATAATTAAACATACAATAGCTATAAGGCATATTTAGAGTCTTTGATTTGACTTTTACCAGATGGGTAACTTTATAAAGTTCCAGTATACACTTCTGCATATTGGACTGGAAATTCTTTCAATAAATGTTAAATGGCATTATAGAAAAAATATTATTTTTTATGAACATGCTACATCTTTGTAGAAAGGGATACTCTAACAGTTTCCGGGATGCCTACATACAAGGGAGAGCAGAGTGGTTAAGGAGCGTGAGTAAGCATGTTTAAAACAGTTTTCCTACTGACTGAGACTTTAAGCAGGTATCTTTAGCTACTAAACTTAAAATTGCTTTCTGCAAATAGTGGCAGCAGCATCTTCACACATGGAGCTGGGACCGAAATTGAGAGGATATCTAAAGTGACCCAAAGAATTCTATGAATACAACAATTGCTAAGTTACCATTGGGTTACTAAGTCCAATTACTGCAGAGATGAATATTGTTGATTTCAGTTAGTACTTTGTCTTTGTGTGGCGGGGTCTCTCATGGTCATGATTGACCTCAAACTTGCTATGTGTCTGAGATAACCCTAAACTTGTGATCCTTGTAATCTTTCATTCAGTGCTAGCTGTACATGCATATGCCACCAAGCTCAGTAGAGGCCATTTGTACATTTTTTCGTAATTTACAAAACCTATCTTTTAAGAAAGTATCAATCAACAGCTGTAGAGTTTAAGACCAATTCGTTACTGAACTCTCTCAGGATGTGGCTCACTGACTCAAGCATTGTCTCCACTGGCTACTGGTGCAATCACATATTAGAGTATTACTCAGCAGTAAAAAACAAGGACTTCTTGAATTTTGCATGCAAATGGATGGAAATAGAAAACACTATACTGAGTGAGGTAAGCCAGACCCAAAAAGAGGAACATGGGAGGTACTCACTCATATATGGTTTCTAGCCATAAATAAAGGACATTGAGCCTATAATTTGTGATCCTAGAAAAGCTAAACAAGAAGGTGAACCCAAAGAAAAACATACAAACATCCTCCTGGATATTAACCTTCATCAGGTGATGAAAGGAGACAGAGACCCACATTGGAGCACCAGACTACAACCCCAAGGTCCAAATCAGGAGAAGAAGGAGAGAGAGCACGAGCAAGGAACTCAGGGCAAAGAGGGGTGCACCCACACATTGAGACAATGGGGATGTTCTTTTGGGAACTCACCAAGGCCAGCTGGACTGGGTCTGAAAAAGCATGGGATAAAACCGGACTCACTGAACATAGTGCATAATATTCTTTTATGAACTTAAGATTAATTTCATTCCTTTTCTCCCACATATCTTGTATTTTTGTTCTTTATATGTCTGTGATATCGAGTGTTATATTAATAATATTTTAACCAGTGATACTGGTATATTTTAACTGTGTTTTGAATATGTAGTCATGGATTAAACTAAAGCAAAAATTGATGTGACCAATTGAACTAAAGTATCTTTTTGTGACTAGTTACTGAAATTTCAAATTGACATCTTACAAAATAATGACGAGCAATGGACACATTTACAGTCTTTTTACATTTTATTCACCTTCATTGATAACTTTCTTCCAGATTTTCCAGTATCAGGAAGAAACATAACCACTTAGGTATCTTCTTTAATGATTTTTCTTCAGTAAAGAACTGAGCTATACAAAAGAGATTACTAAAATAAACTAATTTTATTTCATTTTAGATTATTTGCTTTTGATATGAGCAAACAAGAACATAAACCTGAGATGAGCATATTGATTGTGGTTAACATTGTTATTACTTATTTAATACATCTGACAATTGTAGGCACAGCCTAAAATTTATACTCAAAGCAACACAAGGTATATACTCTTTCCTTACATATATTGTAGTTTAGAAAGGGTTAAATAAATATTTACATATCTTATTAAATTACATTTACTTATATAATGTGTGCACACATGTACATGATAAGGCACATATGTGGAGAACAACTTCAACCACAATGTGGATCTGCAAGAAAAAACAGCATCGGGCTTGGCAGCAAGCACCTTGACCTCCTTAGTCATCCCACAGATCTTGTTGTGTATTATTATTCATTACATAGAATCAGAAAAAAATGAAAAACTAGCAGAGAATTCATATAATCAAGTTTCTCAATCTTTGTTTGACCTCTGTTTCCTTAAGAGAAATTTTCTATAATAAAATTTTGCATGAATAAAAGATACAGCAATGTAGCAACTCTCTCTCTCTCTCTCTCTCTCTCTTTCTCTCTCTCACACACACACACACACACACACATCTGCTGATTATAAGAAAGTTCTTAAAACAATTATTTTATATTTCATGATATGATACTGAACTAAATCATAGATTAGAACTTAAAATAAGTACCTTTTGTTTGTATTATCATGTTTCCAGAAATTTATGACCATTCTCTTCACTTTCATAAACATGTCTGCAACGTCATTTGCAATGAAGTTTTATAAGGCTGAAAAATAATCTTCCTTTTTTTTATTTGAAGAAGCATTTGTACTTCACAGAACTTAAGGGATGAAACAATTAACATTTGTAAAATTTCCCAATTTTTTAATCCCATCACTCTTCAATTATTTTATGTAAATAAATTATTTTATGCCACTAAATATACAGATATAATATATTGTCATTTAAATTCATAAAAATAATTTATAAATGTATGTAATGTATAACAATTTTAGAGCTGGAAATTTATAAGCATGCATTCTACTGATTGATACTGTGGGGCAACTGGATGGCATTTAACACATTGATATAACTTAGCCTCAAGTAGAATAAAATTTTCATATTATGAAAGCATGTCTCACATATAATTATATTCTACTAATAACTGAAATCTACAGCAAAACTCTGAACCCCAAGGCAAGTGTGAAATGTTCTTGATGAAAATTTTGAACAATATGAAAATATGAACTCTTCAATAATTCTCCTTATTTAATTTTATTTTAATAGTGACTATTTTATTGAAAGTCTAGAATATCCTCACTTGTTCATGATTTCATGTATTATAACTTAAGAATTTTCAGAAAAAAAAACCACAAAAATATTTAGTCATGTATTAAATATAAAATATATTTATAAATATCATGTCAAAAGTAACCCAATATTTGACATATAAATGGATTCAGGAGATTAAGGTATATTATAGTCCCAGGCTTCATGTCATTATATTTTTAGTATTTCAAAACAAGTGTTGATGCTGTTGGCCCAGTAAGACTCTGGCCATTCTGTAGTTTATTGTGAAGGCTTCTTGCTAATGGAAAATGGTCAGAGTCAATGCAAAATGAAGAGGTAAAAAAATTAAGAAACATCTGACAGAGAAGCTATAGCCTTGAAAGATCCAGAATTGTTGAGACCAGAATATTACATAATTAAATGAGGTCCACAAGAGCCCTTGATAAAAAAAAAATACAGATGTTTATTTGGGGTCACTCACAATAGAAAACCCCTGTGTCCTCTGCTCTATGGGCCCTGGGACTGTAAACCAAACTCCAACGACAAAACAAGAAAAGGAAAAAAAAGAGGGGTGAGAAAGCTTCCTGTCTATGCTTATAATATCTCAGACCAAGCCCTAATGATGGGCTGATATCTAAAAGGCCATTGGCTGAATGAATTTCCACCACAGCAAAATATCTAAACATTTTAGCTATGACTTTAGGCAAATATACTGACTTTGAAAAACCAGTTCTCTAGAGCAGAGAATGCTAGAGCATAACTCTTTAATGAGCTATGGTAATTACCCATAGGTTTCCTATAGCGTTCCTTCTCTTGAAAAAAAAAATGATGACACATTGACTATTTCACTACTATATATCTACTTTGGTCTGTTTTCTGTTGCTACAACAAAATACTACTAGATACATTATATATGTAATAGGAGATTATTTGACCTTAAGTTAGAGCTTTGTTACTTTACACTAGAGAAGCCATATCTGATATGTACCTGCTTGCTGTGATCTACAGAATTTTCTAGAACTAATTTAGATTGACCCTCTTCTCAGAGTCTTCTAGGTTGCAATCCAGGTGATAGGTAAGGTTCATTGTCATTTGGGAGAACAAACAAAAAGGAAACTGTTACCAAGTTGCTTTGAGTTGTTACCAATTGCCTATCATTGTTGTATTATGTGGGCTTTACTGAGGAAATATAAAAAGATATCTATTTTGCACCCATAGGGAACTGACAGCAGTCTAAAGGAAGATTCTTCTGAAGTCCAGCTTGGCAAACAAATGATTTATTGGTGCTACTTGAAGAAGCCTGGGTTTCTGGGCAGTACAGTCTCTTAACCAAATACCCCACCCTGCCATGGTTGATAATTGCAAATTTTTCATTATTGCCGTTCTCAAGCTATTTCAGGAACCTCTTGCTGAAAAAAATCTTCCTCCTATAGCAATTGTTTACTAATTACTCGTCATAGTGTCATGAAGTAAGATATCTACACAATACTCTACTCCTTCCTCTGCCTTTCATGTATTTATGTCCTTCCATGTTCTCTAAAAGTCTGGAACAGGGAAAGGAGATGTCTTATTGTTTACATGCACTTACTGATCATTAGGACTTTGCCAAAGTTTTCTCTTATTGTATACATTCCAATTGATTATGAGTCTCTGACAAAACACCGATCCACTGCACGCAATTAGTTTCCCTCCAGTACTAGAATTGATAACAGCAATAGTCTATTGGGTAACTACAAATATATAGAAAGCACTTTGATAGGCCCATAATCCATTTAGCAAAACTGTGTCTTCCCAACTATGGCTTGTGACCTCTCCTGTCTTACATCTTTGCTGTGCTTGCAGTAGCAAACAAAAGTTCCCCTCATGTGGTGTACTCAGAAAACAGTCAGTTAGACTTAAGCCAGTATGTCTATTTAGTTTGGGATGCTAAGTATAGATAGCACCCAACTTTCATAAGAAACCACAGTTGCTAGTATAATGATTCTCCCCTAGTAGTCTGTTTGGGCTTCCAAGAAGTAAAAATTCCAAAGAACTTGGAGGAGGCTCCCATGTCAGATCCAGCTTGAGTGCCTCATGTCCTATAATCAAAGAATGGTGTCTTTTGAAATGGGATCTTACAATCTTGTTATGACATAGAACCAATAGCAATGATGAAAGATATTATGATTTATGTGTGTCTCAGTAGTCCCTCTATCCATAAATATGTATAAAAACTGTACACCCTTGGCATTGCCATTTTTAATAAACTATGTTAAGGATTCTGAAATGATATTTCTGCCCACAGACGGGATTTTGGGGATGGGAATTGAACTATTTAACTGCTGTTCTTATAGCTCATTTGTCTTTTACATCAGGGACATTTACATTGGATCTGGTTCTACTTCTGAGTTTCTGAGATCAGTGCAGCTATACTGCCAATTTTCCAGAATGAGACTTTTGGGATTTCACCCATAACTGACTTGCATGGAAATTCTTACAGGATTTGTGGCAATGTCCGCAAGATTTTTAGATAGGATGCATATCATAAGAATGTCGCTAGAAATATTGGTTGCTTTTTCTATGTTATACAGCCCAAGTTGACTGTTCTGTGCCCAGACTTTATTTAAACCCATTAAATAGGCTCTAGTGGTGCCTGAGAAAAAAAATAGCCTGAATTTGTATAATGATGTGGGAGTGATTTTTTTTAATCTGTTGCTTTCATTGGTTAATTAATAAAGAAACTGCCTTGGCCCATTTGATAGGCCAACCCTTGGGTGGGTGGAGTAAACAGAACAGAATGCTGGGAGAAAGAAGCTGAGTCAGGGAGTCACCATGATTCTCCCATTCCAGACAGATGCAGGTGAAGATCTTCCCTGGTAAGCCACCTCGTGGGCTACACAGATTATTAGAAATGGGTTAGATCAATATGTAAGAGCTAGCCAATAAGAGGCTGGAACTAATGGGCCAGGCAGTGTTTAAAAGAATACAGTTTCCATGTAATTATTCTGGGTATAAAGCTAGCCATGTGGGCAGCTGGGTGGTGGGATGCAGCCCCGCTGCTCCCACTTCTACAGTATAAGGGCATGTTGGACTCATGTTGCACTCATTGAGATAAGAAATGCCACATAGAAAACTTCAATTATTATATGCTGACTTCCATGTCTGTTGACACCATAGTAACCAACCCAGTATGTGCCAGTATTCCTTTTATTGTTGAGCCTTCTACACATCCAGGCCTTCTAATAAGGCCCAACTATCAATATAGATTGTGACATGCAAAACCAGACGAGGCAGCACTCTACATACTGCTCTTAACTCTGCTCATTGGTTTCTTATTCCTTCTCTTCTCTAAAGCTTCATTGTGTCGGTGTTCATTTATATTGCTGCAGAAATATACACTTAGCTGCTGTCCTATTGGATAGTCCATCCATCAAGCATTAGCAGGGATAGATGGTGTTCTTTTCAGTACTTTTTTGGGATGGATGGTTGAGTCAATTATTGCTGGAGTTTCAGTGGCTTGGAAGGACTAAAATCATCCCAGAATATTTACATCATGGAGATAGCTTAAATTTTAGGCACCACACAATATTTTTTTAATATGAACCCCACCTTTAGATGGTTGTACTGCCTGGAGGCATGCTTGGCCAGGAAACCTTCAATACAGCCCTTTATAGAATGAACTGTCTTCACCATTGCTGAAGTGGAACCAGTGATGGATTACACTGTTGTAATGTTTTATATATGACTATAAAATGCTTTTCAAACCACACATACTGAGATTCTGCCCATTTCTATGATTTGTGCCAGTGCTCTGTTGTAACTATTTGCTTGGGAACAGGGGTTGCCATAGCCCTCGCTATAGCCATCGGATCTGCTGGTGACATGAAGAAACACGGGGCTGCCGGGACACATAACTGATTAGCCTATCCTCCAAACATTTAAGCCTGCTCAAAACTCTCTATAACGCTTCTATCAAAGTTTTTTATAGCACCCCCTTTTTATCAACTTATGCAAGGGAATAGAAGCCCTGGAAAACTGGAGAATGAGAGTTTGCTGAGAGAAGAGCCTCAAGAATACAGGCAGCTGATTGACGTTTAAAGGAATAGGCATTTCAGGATTTTCTTTAAACATGCCAAGTATCATACACATCTTTAGTTGACCACACAATTAAATAGATACAACATTTAAAAGTTAGCATTACACAACTACACAGAAGGTAGGCAGGATAACAAAGAAAAGGCATGGGCCAGCATTCTCAAATGCATCATCCTTCCAGGTGAATGAAAATCCATCTTGGTATGCCTCATCTGAAGATATGCTAAGAAAGGGTATTTATCAATGGTCAATACAGACTAAAAATATTCCATCAAATGTATTAGCTAGTCTGTCAGAAAAAAAAAATGATAGTGAACACAGTGGCATGGATAGGAGTGAGGTTTTGGTCACTAGCTTATGGAAGAATACACAGCCCAGAGTCATTTTTCAGGATCCTGCTGATTCCTTTTCAGGCTTCTGATATCCAGCTCTTGAAAACAATTTCAGATAGGGCAAATAATGTCCACCTTTAAATTTTTCTTAATGGCTCTGAAATTTGTTTCAGCACTCAGGGAGTCCATCCTTTTTAAAACTCATTATTCTTCTTTGGGTAGTCGACTTTTCAGGCTTACCTCTCCCCCAGTCAGAAGTGACTGCCTGTATAGTTTGTCTCAGATAAAGCTATCCAATAGTAACATGCAATACTCTATTAATAGCATGTTATTTTGAAGGGGAGAAATTAACATGTACACTCTAGGATGTGGGGTAATTTAGCACTTTTATAACATGATATACAATCTACCTTCAATAATTCAGACCTTCTAAAGTCTTTCTTACCTTTTAAAGGTCATATCCCACCAGGAGACCCAGAAAAGCCAGTTAATCCCCATACCAATCCTAAAATCCATGATGAATTACTTTGTTTCTCAATTCTCCTGTGAATACAGTTCTGTTGGATCTAATGAGTTGGACTTCAAGTACCTTCTATTTGTTTGTTTGTTTGTTTATTTATTTATTTATTATGTATACAATATTCTCTCTGTATGCCTGAAGGCCAGAAGAGGGCGCCAGACCTCTTTACAGATGGTTGTGAGCCACCATGTGGTTGTTGGGAATTGAACTCAGGACCTCTGGAAGAGCAGGCAATGCTCTTAACCACTGAGCCATCTCTCCAGCCCCAAGTACCTTCTCTTGTATAGTGAGTTATAACAATAATTCCTGTCTTTCTTCTATTGTCTTACTGTAACTGATATCAACAGGGGTCTTTATCTGTGACAATCGTGGGTTCCTAGGTCTTGTAAAAGCTAGTCCACAAAAGAGCAATTTTTCCAATCTTGTTGCAAACTATATTGGCTTTTTCTTAAGGATGGATGAGACATTACTCTGCATAATTCTTCAACTTACATGGCACTCAGATTGCTCCTACCCACCAACATGTCACATAGTCACAAAAGTCAGGTGGAAGGGGCTTTATAGTTTCTTTTTAAAAAGTTTTTTATAATCTAAGCAGTTCAGACACAAGATAATTTCTTACATTTCCTTTAGTGGGTTATTACTAAGGATCATATATATATACATATATATACTTATGTATACACACATGTATATGTATGTACCTATATATGTAATCATAGATTTTCCTTTCTTATGCATTACAGACCAGACCTGAAAGGGTACCTTCTATCATTTCTGCCTCAATACCTTTTCACTGTTCGATTTTTCATATGTATTCCAAACCTTTAGGTGGCGGGAAAGACTCTTCAGCACTGGTCTAATTTATACTTTCCTTGTGTGTGGCTTTGCAGCTTTAAGGAATGGCAGGCCAACATCTCTGTTTCATCTCCCTGTGTGTCCACTTCGCAAATCTGAGGTTAGTGGAGCAGATAGAATAACCATATGTTTTTTATCGTAATTTTCCCTGTGAGGCTATAATTGTCCTTCTGTCTGTAGGAAATAGATGCAGACTGAAGCCTTCAAGTTTGTATTCTGATGACTGGAATATTCTTGTTGATGATTCTTTCAACGGTAATATAACAAGCCATTGACAAGTAAATTCTGCAATGTAGCTTTTCCTTCATGTAGCCCACAACAACCTAGAGCTTCAATCTGCTAAGGCAGTGTCTTTCTGCAATTTAATCTAAAGAGACATCTGTCACTTTGTCACATTATATGACATAATCAAAAGCTTACCTCATCACCTTTGCCATCTCCTATTTGTATGAAAAAAATATTACATTTAAGGGGATGGTACTATGAAACTCATCAAACATAAGACCTATAAATCACTGTGAGGGTCAAGGGTCTGACCAGAGTGTGTATGAAACTGATACAAAAACCAATCCTTTCCTATGTTAGTATCCTTCATTTGATGGCTTCGCTGGTTAAAACAATCCATCTGGACTATACTTGCATTGCCAGTTTACTTAAATTGAAGTCTTACAGAACCCCAGAGTACAACCAAAATGAATGTGAGGGAGGTAATACACCAGAACTCAGCTATGAAATTTATGGTTGGTGACCTCAAAGAACATCATCGTTTCTTTCTAAACTTGACAGATTCTCATATCATTTTTTTTTAATTTAACAATGGATAATATCCTGCTAGAACCAATAAAAATACTATCAAGATGGTTTCGAGATGCAGATTGCTTTAAAAATTGTTCTAAAATGGCTTGTTTTTCCACAGACCACTTAGCAATATGAGTTCAAAGATCACTAGTTGAATGGCCCATAAAAGGTCCATTATGTCATTTTATATGCCTCTCACTGCCAAGCACTCAAGATCATAATAAGAAATTAAATAGTTCAAAAGAAGACAAAGTTGTGAAAGTTAAGTGGCGAAACAATGCAATGCTCTGATGATAAAGAAGTTATTCCAACAGTTTATAAAAAGTTGACAGCTCTTTCCCCACTTGACATTAGCATAGCACTGTCTTATTCCACAGCAGTACACTGTATAGCCCACTAGAACAGATGTTTTGCCAATAGTTTAGACGTCTTCTCTTTTTTTCTTTTTAAATGACCATCCCAATGGCACTGTTAACTTCAGCAAGAATAGCATTTTATTGCCAGTATGCAATTAAAGCATACAGTTAAAGCAAAGAGGCAAGTTTGGAGGTATTGTTCAAAAGTTCAGATCACTTACATGCATTCATGGGGGCTGGAATGCAGATCCATGACTGAATTAACAAACCCAAAAAGCCTAAGTTTGTAATTCCTATTCAGCAAGAATACCCCATTCTATATTCACAGATACATATGTATCCTCACTCACCCATCCACATATATAGAAAAATAAATACAAAAAAATAGTTTTCATGCATTTTGAAACAGATGAAAGTCACTCTCTTCCATATACTTTGCTTTGTTTATAAACTTTCTTCAGCTTTTGAACTCTCCTTGAGAAAACATGGATAATGTGTCAGATTTAAAGGTATTTCTCTTGTTTAAAAAACTAAGAAATTAATTTTAGATGTATGAGAAAATGAAAAATGTCTATTTCTGCTTCTTTATCATGAAAAGTAACTGGCTTGCTGATTACCAGTTTCATCCTACTCCAAAGCTGCCATAGTTTGAAAGTTCCTATAGCTACCCTTCCTTTAATCAAAGTAGTTAGAAAATAAAAACATATCACTAGCCATAGGAAAATACAGATTTTCATGCTCATGAACCTACTGCAAGTTATAGTTTATCACCCTTATTCATGCATCTTAATGCATGAATGTTATTAGGACAGTCCCTTCTATTAGCCCAGAAGCCTTGAACTAACAACCTTTTTACCTCTAGTTCCAAAGTCCTGTCATTTCAGAACAATACAAGATTTTTTATCAAAACCATTTAATTGATATAATGCTAATGTTTAGCTGTATTCTAACAGGATGAAAGACAGAAACAATAAGAGGAAATAAGAAATCAAAATAAAGAATTCACAGATTTGAGAGATTTGCCAATACTCTATTAAATTTCTATTCAGTCCAAATTCTAACATAAAGAATAGATTAGAGTTTCACCACTGTGGCTAAATAACTAAAATAAAAAATAAACGAATGGTTTATTTTTGTTTACAATTCAGCAATTAAGTCTATTTGAATCTTGTTTTCAGCAGGGAGTAAATCTTAATTGAAGAATAAGTTCCAAGCTATTGACTGGCAGAGGGCATTTTCTTGATTGATAATTGATGTAAGAGGGTCCAGGCACTATGGACAATAGCTGCTTGTAAGCCTGAAAGCAATATAAAAATCCAGTAAAGCCCAGTCCTCTGTAGTTTCAGTTTTAGTCCCTGCCTCCTTAAAATTCCAGTCTTCAACTTCTGACCTGAATTCCCGGGATGACGGACTGTAACATGTAAGCTGAAATAAATCCTTTGTTCCCCCAAGTTACTTTTGGTCATGGTGTTTATCACAGAAAAAAAAAGATAGATAGATGGATAGATAGATAGATAGATAGATAGATAGATAGATAGATAGATAGATAGATAGATAGAGAAAATTAGAAGTGATATTGATACCCAAAGAGTCACATGTTGCTGTGACAAACCTGATCATGCTGTTTATGTGAAGATTAAGGAAGTATTTTGAACTTTTGACATGCAAATTCATTAAGTCGATTTAAAGAGCTTTCTATAACAGCCTATAGCTTAAGTAAACTTTGAGAAAGGCAGACCATGGAGACCTAATTTGTGACATTTCAGAGAAAATGGTCCATTAGACTTTTGTCTGATATTTTGATAATTTCATGTACTCTGAATCAAAAGAATGGCAGCAATGAAACACGTTTTTCCATCTCTTATGGAATATAAATGTTGAAATGTGGACAATGGGTATGTCTTTTCTGAAAATTGGGCTACTAGATAGCAGATTGTGATAAAGTCAACAACTGTTAGTCTAATTTGTTTTACTGTCTTTGAGAAATCCAACTGGAACTAGTAATTCAGTCTTCTTGGAAAGTACGCATGGACATAGATCAAAAGCACGTCAAAAACAGCATATATTACACAATTTCTGTATCAAACTTTCACAATGGACAACATTATCATCTCCAATCAGAAATTTTGTAGACCTTCCCATGATCAATAAATAAATAAGAATCTTTCTGTTGGGGCATTGATACTTTTTTTTCTTTTTTTTACCAGTGACCAGAGAGGACAATGTTTTCTATTTCAGGTTTCTTAATTTCCACATATGTCATAGTTTAATATTTATATATCTATTATAAGGGTAGAAAATATATATTAAAATATTACCAAAGGAAAAGAATAAGTAATTTTGCTAAACTTTAGATAAATATTGAACAAAATAGTGTTAATTTGTCATTGTAAGCTAAAATTGGTAAGATTTCAAAGAACTTACTCATTTTAACTTAATACATTTTCTTTCTCATTGTCTCAAATTTGTCTTTCATATTCTGAGAGCTAAAAACAATTCCTGAAGGTAGTCTTATAGGAGCTTAATTTTTAATTTTTAAGTAGACTAAAATATGAGCACTTTTAAAGAAACAAAGAAAATTGGGCTTTCTCTTCCCAAACCAGTAACTTCTAGAAAAGATTATCATATATAGTGTTGATATGCATTCTACTTTTCTTTCAGCCTCCTATTATTAATAAAGTAGACAGATTGCTAGGAAGAATACAAGCATTTAACAAGTTATGAAAGTAAGTATATTTTGTTTTCTACTTGTTTTTATAATTTGGAGAGGAAAAATAAAAAAAAAACAATGAAAAAATATTATATAGAAGACCAAGTTTTTTTAAAGCACATTAAATTACAATTTATAAAATTCAAGTGAAAGCTGTGGATTAAGCAATGAGCTCAGACAATCTGCAATGTACCCTCATTGGCTTGCCAGCGGAGTGAAATAAGTGAAGGAACACGGAAACTAATAACATTTAAACAGTGGTTTGAGTAAAAGACAGCAAGTTTATCTTGGAAAATGAAAGAAAAAAATCTGAAGTGATAGTTTAGACCTACTGGATTTTCTATTAATTTTTTATTATATAAGCAATATAAAATATTTGGATTTCCAGAATCTCAGCGTTAGGGGGTGATAGAGGTCTTAACTAAAAAAAAAAAGTTACTGGGGAGTTCTGTAATAAAATAAAGCAATTGAGATTCTTCATGACATATAGGAAATGGGAAAAACATCAATTTAAAATATCTATTAAGTTTCAATAAGAACAGTGTGAATCCACAACACTTGAGTCACAGCCATGTGAATCCTTTGCTTCAGAACAGCATGGTAGAAACTCTATTTTGAGGAGATGCTGTGAAGAAAATAGGACTCCTCTTCACCAAATTCAAGGTTTTGCTCTAATTTTCCTTCAAGATATGGTTGATGGGGATCTATCTTATATCCTCATCTGTTTCACATAGTGAAAGTTAGAGTCTAGGAATGTACAACCTAGGAGAATAGATTACCCTCTTCTGCACAGTCCCCAGCAGGAAAGACAAAGTCCTGAAGAAATAAACAAGCAAAAGTATGAGTAATGGCCCTACTGGCAAAATCTGAAGGCTGCAATTAAACTCACTACTTAGTTATTTCAGGGTATGCTCTATCAGCTACAAAATGACTCATAGGAGACAGGTGAGATAGCTCAGATAACGAATTGGCAGCTGTCGTAATGATCTGAGTTTGAATCCCCACTACCCATGTAAAAAGCAACTATAATGATACACATATGCAATCCCAGTGCTAGTGATCAGAGATAGAGGATCCCTCAAGCTTTCTGGAATGTTAGTCTTGTCCACTTATAAACCACAAAATCAGTGATGGTCTCTGATTGAAAATCAGGCTACGAGCAATATAGGATGAAACTGTATTTTTCCCCTAGCCTCCACACAAATGAATGTTGATGTGTACATGTGCACCCCTAACACATTGCTGCACACGAATGAACAAGCTCACTCTTACACAACACACACAAGATAAATATGGTGATACCAACTAGCATGAGTTGTGAAAACACCATAAAAGATGCTCCAATTGTAAACAAAAAAATGAACATAAAAAGAATTCAAAAATTATATCTATGCAGAAGAACAAAATAATTTACAATGTTCTTACTGGGGGTAACTTAGAGGATGCCTGTATTGGACAAAACTCACAAAATATGTACTTTATTTTATATTTATGTTATAAATTCATAGAAAATCATTTTATGTCTTAATGTAATAGCTATCAACAAAGAAATAATAGCAAATTTAAAAAAAAATAGAAAGTCTGGAATTGAAGAACACAGTAACTGAAATGAAGAATTGACTAGACCTTTTCTTTTGAAGTCTGAACAGAGAAGAAAAGACAAGGAATTATGAATGTCAAGATTTCTGTAGCCCATTTACCCTCTCATTTCAGTCCACTGAGACTAAACAGCGTCTGTAGCACAATTAGTAAAAAACCCAGAGACAGATATTGGAGTTCACCCTGATGGTCAGAAAAGCAAAACAGCCAGCCACTGATTCTTACCTCCACCTCAGTCCCAAATGGCAATCCTACCTCCAGGAATCCTTAGTATGAGATTGAGGAAAAGTTGTTTTCTCCCAATTTATATTCCTTTCTACTGCTGGGATTAAAAGGCGTGCACCACTCCTGCCCGGTTTCTGTGACAAACTAGTGTAACTACTGGGATTAAAGGGGTGTGTCACCACTGCCTGGCCTTTAAGGCTGACCAGGGTGTCTGTTTTGATGTCTGATCTTCAGGCAAACTTTCTTTATTAAAATACACATGAAATATCAATACAAAAGTCTCAACTAGTTAGTATAAATTACATAGAGTTAGAGAGCAAAGAGAACAAATGCTCTAAGTTTCTGAACAAATATTTATCAAAGGCTCAAGAAAATTACTTAGAGAAAATGAGGTCTTCTCTGTCCATATCCAGCTAGCATGGCTGTTGAAGACCTAGAAAGTTCATTGAAGTGTATAACTCGGAAACCTTATGTTCCACTGAGAAAATCTTTGAAGTAAATCATGTTTCTAAAAGTGGAAAAGGTCTAGGTTGCTCCATCAAATTCCTCCCTACTTCAGTACATAGCATTTGCTCTAGTGAGAAAAGCTGGCTATCTCGGGCTTCTCAGCGGTGTGTCCTTAGCTCAGGACATTGCAATTTGAGGACGCTGAACAACTATGTTTGGCAACAGTGAAGGAAGTGGGTGAAAGTGAGACAACATCTACACCAAGGAGTTCCCTGCAAATTTGCAAACCCGAAATTAGTTCATAATTATAGTGATTCAAATGACAAATTTTAAATTAGAAAGAAACTAGGTACTAAGAAATGCTGGAAACTAGCTGGGCACTGGTGGCACACACCTTTAATCCCAGCTCTTGGGGAACAGCCAGGCAGATCTCTGTGAGTTCAAGGCCAGCCTGATCTATAGAGTAAGTTCTGGAACAGCTGCCAGAGATACACAGAGGAAACCCTGTCTCAAAAAAAAAAAATAAGAAAGAAAGGAAGAAAGGAAGAAAGAAAGAAAGAAAGAAAGAAAGAAAGAAAGAAAGAAAGAAGGAAGGAAGGAAGGAAATGAATTCTTTGGCATATCTGTTCGATCAGTGACAGAAAAATAGTTGATGAAAGTAAAAAATACTTAATAAATGGTTGGATTCTTCTTGAAATTAATGAAAAAGACTAAATGATACATCTCATATGCTCAATTAATATTAAATAGAATTGTTAGTAAGTTTTCTGTCTCTGTAATAAAATACCTGAGGAAAACAATGTAAGGAAAGAAGAAAAAGATTAGTGTCATAGATTCTGAAATTTTACTTCATGGTTGGCTCTCTCCTTGTATTTAAACCTGTGGTGAGACAAAAGCATCATGGCATTAGGACAAAGCAGGGCATGAGGGACAGTCCTGAAAGAATTGTCAGGAGCTATGGAGGAAAAAGAATATGACAAATTGCACCATTTTAATGTATGTCTCTGAAGCATAAAGCTAATCAATCTTATCAATAAAAACCAAGAGACAGATATCAGAGTAAACACCTAAAAGGCCAGAGAAGCAGAGAGAGCCACAGGCCCTTCCTACCTTTTCTATTCTTTCATCCAAATGGGATCTCTGCCCCACCTTATCTCTTCCTGTCTTTCCTCTCGTTTTTATTTTTTATTGCTGTATAAATAAAATCATTCAAAATTTCCACTTCCTCCTCTACTCCCATTTCGCTCCCGCTCCCCCATTTACCATCCTCCCTCCCCTCCAGTTAAGAGAGAGCAGGGAACCCTGCCCTGTGGGAAGTCCAAGACCTCCCCTCCATTCAGGCCTAGGAAGGTATGCATCCAAGCAGACTAGGCTCCCAAAAGCCAGTACATGCCGTAGAGACAAATCCCAGTGCCAATATCATTGGCTTCTCAGTCTGCCCCAATTGTCAGTCACATTCAGAGTCCAGTTTGATTTCATGCTCGTTCAATCTCTGTCCAGTTGGCTTTGGTGAGCTCCCATTAGATCAGGCACACTGTCCCAGTGAGTGTACCAACCCCTCCCTGTCCTGACTTCCTTGCTCATATTCTCCCTCCTTCTGCTCTGCAACTGGACCTTGGGAGCTCAGTCCAGTGCTCCAATGTGGGTCTCTGTCTCTATGTCCATCGGTCACCGGACAAAGGTTCTATGGTGATATCCAAGATATTCATCAGTCTGACTATGAGACAAGGCTAGTTTAGGCACACTCTCCTCTACTGCTTAAGGACCTACCTGGGGACATCCCCGTAGATGCCTGGTCTCTTGCCAATCCTAAAATGGCTCCCTTAATTAAGATATCTTCTTCCCTGCTCCCATATCCACCCTTCCGCCATTTCAACCATCCCACTCTCCCAAGCTCTCCCTAATCCTCCCATTCTCCCTTCTCTCTCCCCCTTTCCCCTTCCCCCATCCCACCCCCACGCCCATGTTCCCAACTTTTGCCTGGTGATCTTGTCTGCTTCCAATTTCCAGAAAGATCTATATATGTTTTTCTTTGGGTTCATCTTATTATTTAGCTTCTCTATGATCATAAACTATAGGCTCAATGTCCTTTGTTCATGGCTAGAATCCACTTATGAGTGAGTACATACCATATTCGTATTTTTGGGTCTGAGTTATCTCACTCAGGATAGTGTTTTCTATTTCCATCCATTTGCATGCAAAATTCAAGATGTCATTGTTTTTTACAGCTGAGTAGTACTCTACTGTGTATATGTGCCACACTTTCTTTATCCATTCTTCCATTGAGGAGCATCTAGGTTGTTTCCAAGTTCTGGCTATTACAAACAATGTTCAAATGGCCAAAGGATACTTAAGGTCATGTTAAACTTCCTTAGCGATCAGGGAAATGCAAATCAAAACAATTTTGAGATACTGTCTTACACTTGTCAGAATGGCTAAAATCAAAAATACCAGTGATAACCTATGCTGGAGAGGATATGGAGTAAAGGGAACACTCATCCATTGCTGGTGGGAATGCAAACTTGTGAAACCACTTTGAAAATCAGTGTGGTGGTTTTTCAGAAAAATGGGAGTCAACCTACCTCAGGATCCAGCAATATCACTCTTGGAAATATATTCAATAGATGCCTAATCATACTACAAAAGCATTTGTTCAGCTATGATCATAGCAGCATTATGTCTTTTCTCTTTACAGGCCTGAAGACTTCTATGGTTAATTTTTGGCTAGCTCTGACCTTTGACTCCAAGGAAGCTTTATTTGTCAGAACACAATGAAAATATCACCGCATGTCTCTATTGTTGTACTTCTTTCAATAATTCCTTACTTTCTCATCACCCAATCATCTAGATACACTCACTGAAATAACATATTGATAAAAAGTCAGCACCCTCATGATTCATTTGTTCCTTAAAAGCCCTACATTGTTTCATAGGAAATCAATCTAATAACAGTTTCTTTTTTGGGAAAAAATCTAAAGAATAATATACATCAAGGCATAACAAAGTAACCAAAACAGCAATGATTATCCATGCAAAAATAACTTGTCAGAAAGCAGTGATGGGAATACTAAATCAGTGGAAAAATTGCTAGGAGAACCAAAATTAACATCTACATAGGGTAAAACTTAAGATACTACTACAAACTACTAATGATGTTTTATCATCTATTTTAATCTATCAAGATGACATAAAAACAACATATAGACTTGAACATATAGTTCACAGGTAGAAATGGTAAGAAAAAGGTAAATTAAAGGGAGACATATAAATTTCAGTGATAAATATTGGCATCACAAGTGTTTCTTATTTTAAGAGATAAAAATATCCTTCCCAAGGATGAGACCTATAAATTTGTTATCCATTACCAAGTAGTCTCTGAAATCCTATACACTATACATACAAATAACACTGAGCAAACACAGAATATTGCATTATATTATTTAGCCGTATGGGTTTAAAACATAAAAAACTAAAAAAAAAAAAAAATGTGTCATGATTTTCAGAAAGGTTGGAGAAAGGTGGGGATAATGCATGGGAGATACTGGAGAAAAAAAACCTGAAGAAGGAAAATGATGTAATTATATAGTAATGGAAATATAAAAATTAAATAAATTTATTTGGGCAGAACATTGAGAAAACAGAGCTCTTCAGCAAGAGCAAAACCAGAAGGAACTATCATGTATCTATCATGTTACGCTCACCAAAGAGAAAGCAGTTTTATTCCAGGTGCATATGGAGCATGCCTAAGATCAACAGTGTTGCAGAGAATGGATCAGCAAAAAGAATCATGTCCAGTTTCATGCATAACTGTACCAAAAGTACAGTTTTTCATCCTCAAACAAAGGTGGGAAAACAGGAATAATGTATATGACAATAACGAAGAAAAGGAAGCTACTTGAGAGTCCTGAGGGATTCAGAACGGGTTTAAGAGAGGGAATTTGGGATAGATTCCAGAGTGGGAAGAGAGAGGGGGAAGTGATATAATTCTATTTCAATCAAAATGAAGTAAAAATGTAAGCAGAAATACAGACAATCCAAGAAATTGGTGAAAAACAACAACAAACCCCAACAATGTTCTTATTAAATTAACAGGCAGCTGAGGCTGATGGTACTGGCCTGTAATCATAGGAATTTATGGTGGTGATGAAGGTGGATATCAAATTCAAAGCCTAACTCAAGTACAGTGAAAGAACAAGATCAGCCAGAGTAAATTTTGGAAATGCTGTCTAAAATTAAACATCAAAAATCTGCTGGCATCATAGATCAATGTCAGGACACCTACCTAACATTGATTCTGGAGTGAAGATATGGGTTCACTTCCTGTAATCACAATAAATAAATCTCCTTTAATTAGTTAAATTGAAGTTAAAGAAATAATAACATGAACGATGTGTCAAACTCATATAAAAGCAATTTAACATATAATATAAGAAATTTTGATTCTACTGCATGTACTGGCTTTTTGGGAGCCTACTCTGTTTGGATGCACACCTTCCCTGACATGGATGGAGGGGGGAGGGCCTTGGACTTCCCACAAGGCAGGGCACACTGACTTCTCTTATGACTGGAGAGGGAGGGGGGAAGGGAGAGAAATGGAAGAAGGGGAGGAGGTGGAAATTTTTAATAAATAAATAAATTTTTTAAAAAAGTAATTTTTGTCTAGTAAATTGCATAGTTAAGCAGAACAGTTCCCATAAAACATACTGAAAATGGCTTATTTAGAAATAAACATTCTAAGTATATTTATTATATATTATGAGAATGAAAGACAAATAATCATTTAAATTAATTTAGAAAAACATCTACTATTTAGTATTCTAATATTATAAACTAAGGTTTAAAAATAAGTATAAGGGAATTTTATTTAACCCAACAGTGATGGATACATTTTAATAGTGAAAGACTGAAAACTGGTTTCAAATATCTCCACTGACAGAAACCTTTATAACTCCATAAAATCTTTAGGAAGTTTACAACAGTCATTCTAAAATCAATGAAAGAACTTATAATATGTAAGAGATGCAACAGAGATATTAAAACATGGCATTTATAAATTGTTTCTGGTAGCTTTTAGTATAAGATATTCTGGGAACATGACAAATACTAATGTATATTTCAAAATTGTTCAAACTATTTCAAATGTTCTCAGTACAAAAATCATAAGTATGTAAAGTGGAGATATATTAGTTTAACAAATATTAAATCTGTGTGACATAAATGCATAAAGTTATAATTTGTCAACTTATAATTCAAAAGTAAAACTTCAAACATCAACAGTGGTTCTATATATTAACAATAAAGTTAAAGTGAAACTAAGGATATTCTTTATTTATGAAGCCAATGAAAGATTAAAGTTAGGATACTGCCAATTAGTTTAACAAAGAACTATTAAATTTGTATTAAAAATGTACAAAATAAAGCTAAAAATAATTATAAAATCCTAAATAAATTGAACTGAAATCTCATTTTCTTGTATAAAAGAATACCTAATTTTGTTAAGAAAGCAAACTAACTCCTGTTAATGTACACTAAAGTAATGGGAATTTGTGAAGAGAAGCTCAATTTACATCGTTTGCAAAGGAACCTGATTACTAAAGCTGATGTTGAAGCAGAAGGACAAAGTCAGAAGTCTCCCATTTGCTATTTAGGAAATGTTACACTAAGTTTCACAAAGTGAGAAAAGTGTTGTCTTCTTAAACTGAGCAGCATCTATATGAGTAAGACAGACAGGGAATCTCAAAATCAATACATATGCAATAATTTATGTGGTTAATGCACTCTTTATAAGGGAGCCAAGAAGAGTATTAACAATAGACTGTACTAATGCCATAATATATGTGTACTTACAGAGAATGCCATCAGAATGATTCTGACACCACTTCACCATTAGCATAAAAATGAACAATAGACATATTTTAAAAGGAAATTCATAAAACCAAGAAGAAAACAGCAACAGATTTTTATATCTTTGAGGTAGACAATGGTTTCTTAGTACATAACCTAAATGAAACTAAAATAAATAAATAAAAATAAATAAAATGCCCTTCAACACATGACAATACATCTGTTCTTCTAACAATATTCCCTGAAAACTGAAAGTAAAGCATTCAGATCAAAGACAACATTTACAAGTTACATTTTTTTCTTGCATTTACAATACATCATCAATGTTATAGCTTAATAACCAAAGGAAAATAAACCAACCTACCATCGCCTACAGATGTAAATATTTGCTAAGGAAGATTGTACCAAAATTAAAAGAAATCATGAAAGGATGTTAAACATCATTAGCTGACAGGGAAATGCAAATCGAGATAAAGCTCAACACTCAACTTCCTAACAAGTAGAATGTCATAAAAATAAACAAACCAACAACCACAACAAAAAAGCAAAATCCAAACCTCCCTTATGGATCAGTAATGGGAAATAAGAAGCAGGAAAGCTCTAAAAGCAAGAGGGGAGGGAGGACACCAAGAAAACTGCCTTCCAGACACAACAGGACTGATCACACAGAAACTCACAGAAACTGTGACTGTAAACATAGAGCATGCACAGGTTCAAACTTTGAGGGCACTGAGGGGTAGAGGGGATATGAGACTCCATCCTAACTTAGAAGCTGTCTCCCCACTGATTCCTGAGAGGATAGATTGGATATGAGATCCCATTCTAACTTAGAAACAATCTTCTGGTTGACATCCACATCAAAAAGGAAAATAAGTTTTCTCCAATGACACCTCACTGGGTGTATGAACCACACAACTGGGAAGCTCCATTGACATCAATAGATGACCAACACTAAATGAACTTGCTGGTATTGTTGTAGAACTTTTGTCTCATATTGCTTTGTTTGAGCAATTTTGTCTTCATATATTTTTGCATATTAGTTACAGTTTTCAGATTTGTGTTTTCATGATTTGGGTTTTTTTTTTATGTTCATGTGACTGGAAATCCTGCTTTTCCTGTATTATCTTTCTTTTTATGAAAATTATGGTTTGTTTGATTTTTTTTTGTTTACCTAATTATTTTCTTAGAGAGAGAAAGAAAATGTGGAGTACAGTGGGTACAGAGGTAGTTAGGATCGGGGAGGATTTGGGAGAGAAGAAAATGTATTTTCAATAGAAAAGATTGACACACATTGGTGAATAATGTGAGGATATGGAGGAGATAGAATCTCTGTGCATTTCTGGTGACTAATGGGATTAGAAACATCTGTAACTGCTTTGAAAAAACATTTATTATGTGCATAGATCTTTAAATTGTCAAGTAAGATATTAACAAATAACACTTTAAAAATCAATTCCTGCCGGGCGGTGGTGGCGCGCGGCTTTAATCCCAGCACTCGGGAGGCAGAGGCAGGCGGATCTCTGTGAGTTCGAGGCCAGCCTGGTCTACAAGAGCTAGTTCCAGGACAGGAACCAAAAGCTATGGAGAAACCCTGTCTCGAAAAATCCAAAAAAAAAAAAATCAACTCTTACATATATCACGATAACAAAATACTATTTCACAAAAATCCATGTAAAATGGTTAAAGCAGTCCCATAGCATAAAAAGAAAAATAATTAACTTAGTACTTGCTCTTTGATCTTGGTACAAACCCTCAAACGCCTTGGCACCTCAGGAGTGATAAGGATATATTTTGTTCAAATGACACAAATCTTAGAGGATCTTATAGAGCTTCTGATCGGATACCTGAAAACAAAGAACTACATTCTGATGATGTTCTGCAGTTGCCAATATCAAATAATTATAGCTAAGTTGTTGGGAAATTTCAGCCTATTTGGTATCTGAAATCAACAATCCCTTGACCAATACTAAGTTAATTACAAAATATAAATAGAACCAGAGAGGAGACTCAGACTCAGTAAAGGCTCTTATCTCTAAGCCTGATGTTCTGAGTTAAACACCGGGAAAGTACATACGAGGCAGAGAACCAATACCTGCAAGTTATTCCTATTACCTGGGAAAATACTGATGTGTACACACACATACACAAAATAAAATAAAAGTTTAAAAGTAGAAATAATCTAAGTAACAACCAACTGTTGATTAGATGACGAAAATGTACCGTAAGTCTAATGTAATTTTTGTGAGAACAATAGACGACTATTCAAAGTCATGAAATGGATGATTCTAGGATATTTTGCTAAATCAAACAAGATAGTTACAAAATACCTCCTATTGTACAATTTTGATATTATTATGTAAGTAAACAAAAATAGAGAAAATAGGCTAATAGTTACCCAAAACTTTAGAGTGTTACAAAGAGTGATTGCTGGTGAATACAGGATTTGAGAGTGAGGCAAATATTCAAAAATTGTCCATTAGAAATCTATATAATTTTAAATATATTAACTGAATCCATGGGTTAAATAACTGTAGTAAGGGAGGAGATAACCTATTTAAAATGGCAGATATTCTAATAGTTTTCATCATATAGAGACAGAAACAAAGAATATGGAGATACCCAGCCTTAGTTTTTTTGTTTTTTTTAATTGGGCTAAACTTTCAATCAAAGCTTCTTCTAACAATTTTGAGCTTAAATGTCATCATAAAATTTTATTTCTTTTGAGTGTATCTTTTTATAATTCATCAGTTTTTGTTTACTTCTGTTTGCAAAGTTTTTTCTTTTTTTTATTTTACATACCAACCAGAGGTCCCCCTGTCTCTGAATCTTCATTTCACCTGCCCACCTAAACACACACACAAGCTCTGCAACAAAGGCCCCAGCCTCCTCTCATCCTGTTCCTCCCAAACACCATCCTTTCCTCAGAGAGGGTAAACACTCTTATGGGGAGTCATCAAAGCTTGGCACATCACGTTGAAGAAGAACCAAGTCCCTCCGAATTGAATCAATGCTTAACAAGACATCCCACCCCTGGAAATGGGCTTCAAACAGCCAGTTCATGCACAAGTGATAAACCCTGGTCACACTGATACTTAAGAAAAGAAAGAACTTTGTCCCCTGTTTTCTTAAAGATGTTTCTAAGAATCATTTTGCGTAAATTCTTTTTACTTAGAGATATATAAAAGACTTTAAGTGAACAGCACATAGCTAGATTTTTTTTTTTTTATCACAGGGATGATTCTCTCAAGGGTGTAAGAGCCAGGTAGTTGAAATACAATAAGAAGAAGACAGAACACATATATTGATCCCCATGTGATCTCTAACTTTTAAAACTCCCACTTGAATCCAACTACGTCCCATGACACCAAAACAAGAAAAGTCTGGTTTTCCTTCAAGATAAGCAGTTAGTCAATATTCCTCTTGCCAGATGAATTAAAACCCAAGTGTGATGACAGTAGATACCCCTCTGTTCTGTTCCTTGAGGAGTTGTGCTTCAAGAATATGCCCGAAATGTGCTGTTATTTGTCTGCCTATGTGTATGAAAGGGAAGATATTATTATGTCTTTTCAACTTTTCAGTGTCTTGAATATAATACACAATTCAATCTAGTATATTTTTTTAAGTTTGTGAGGTGTTATTCTTTACTAGAAAAGGCAGATATTTCAGTAATCAACTGTTATTGACTCTAAAGTTGGTATCAGTAATAAATAGTGGTTTTTCTAATTATTACTTGTTGTAAGGAAGGCCACCTATTGGTTCCTGGCTGCTCAGTCCTTAAATAATCACACAGAAACTCTGTTATTTAAATCACTGTTGGGCCATTAGCTCTAGTTTTTTATTGGCTAACTCCTATATTTTAATTTAACCCATCCCCATTAATCTGTGTCTTGCCACGTGGCTGTGGCTTACTGGCTAAAGTTTTGGCTTCTGTCTCTGATGGGACTACATGGGTTCTCTCTAACTCCTCCTCCTTTCTCCCAGAATTCAGTATAGTTTCCCATGCCTATCTACCCTATTAGACCAAACCAGTTTATTAATCAATGGTATTCACACCATACAGAAGGGAATCCCACATCAATGACTATTGTATTATTTTAGCATAGCTATAAGTTATAAAGTTTGTGAAAATTAATATTATGAAGTAGAACCCCCATATACCCAGACACACAAGACCCATACTCATATAAACAAATCATTTTTCTTACCCTTCCTATAAATATAGATAGATTATGATAGATAATAGAAAGATAGATGAGATGATAAGTCAGAAAATATAACAGAAGCTAATATTCCAAGCATTTACCTAAAAGGTGAACAATTTAATATATATTTTGCTCTATCAATAACTAAAACAATTTCTTCATGTTGTTTTCAACAAATCCAAGACATCTTATTCTATCATGTTTACATTATCTTGATTAATAAATTTTAAAATACATAGTCAAATATTCACTAAATTTTGAATTGATAATACATATCTAAATAAAAGTGAATGTCTAAATATGTATTTGTGCTGAAAAATACTTTAGTGTTATATTCATTTCCCTTTCTTTTCTTTTATTTTTGTTCTTCACTGTTAACAGATACCGGAATGTAATTCAAAATTGCATGAATTATTAAATGTGAAAAATAGGAAACATTTTCAGATTGCCTTTACAATATTTATCACTGTGAGTTCTAAAATTAAATATGACATGCTGATTTCAATTTCCTTTGCTATGTCATTTTTCATTTCTTAATTATTTTTAAACCAAGGGAAGTAATTGAATAAAATTAATGCAATATTAAGTTCATTATTCAAAAATGTACTTTCTCATATTTGGAAAATACATTATATTACTTTAATAGATTTTCATACTATATATTTATGTAACTGTACCCTTTATGAACATAGTAATAATTCTTCCATCCAAAAAACAGAAAAAAGAAAATTAATGAAACAAAAATATCCAAATGAATGAATAATATATTGACATTTAGAAAAATTCAGGCTTATAATATATACTTCTATCATATGAAAACTGATATTTTTAAAGTTTTGATAAATTCATATTCATATACTTATAAAATTATAATGATATTTATTGCTAGTTTATGCAAGATAAGACAGTATTTAATGATTGTGTGATATATATAACAGAAAGGAATAAATTGTTTGGAAAGACATGAAGAGAGCATAGCATTGATTTTCACAGTTTGTATAAGTAAAATTAAAGTGATAGAAAAAAAAGTATTGTGAAATTGTGAAAGTTATGTAGACTTTTTTGGTAGAATCTCATATATTAAACATTTGTCTGGGACTGCCTAGCAATAGAAGATTTTAATGTGTAATCTTCCTGCCTCTAGCTCCTGAGTCCTGGCATTTGATATTTTGAATAACAACAAGCTTATTTCATATGATTCTATGGATCAAATCCATATCTTCATTTAAACTCCCAATCACTCTTCCAACTCAAGTGTATATCCTATTGTCCTTTAGTTCTCAATATGTAAAATAAGGCAAAGAGTATACAGGAAAGATAAATAGCCTTTAGAAAGAGCACTAAACTTGACAGGGCTAAGTGGTATGTTTTCATAGTAAGGTTCTCCTCTCTTTAAGCAAATATAAGATACTGTTCTGCTTTCTTAAAGTCTAAATGAGTCACAATTTCTTATGTACTTTTATTGTTCTTATGTTTACCCCTCTATGTGATAATTATATGTTCCAAACTAGGCTTAGTAAGGTATTTCTATATACCCAAAACTGTAGAAAAAGAAGCAAGAGAATTGCAAATTGACTGTCATCCTGACCTACATAGTGAGACACCTTTACAGAAAAGTAAAGAAAGTCTGGAAAATGGTCCAACTGGTAACTGTTGTAAGACTGCACAATCATAAATAACTGAGATTGAGTCCTGGGTCTACATAAAAATCTGGGTAGAATGCAATTACATTCCCAACATTGCACAGGTTAGAAAGAGGCAAATTCCTCAAACTCACTAGCTAGATACCACAATCAAATTTAGATTTAGTAGGAATAACATGGAGAGCAATCCCTTACATTGACCTCTGTCATCCACACACATTCATAAAGGAACATAAACACACACACACACACACACACACACACACACACACGTGTATACTCACATATTTAAAAACAGGCACTTTAATAATAAAGAAAATCATAAATTTCAACTTCTTTCTATCATTTTCTTATACTAATGTTTCAAGACAGATTTTTATTCTTTTTTTTTAAAGGTAAGCAAGTAAGATTTTATGGAAAAGTTTAATCATTGCTCCTTGAAGCAAGACAAGGTCCCAATATGGGCTTGTTTTTCCTTTTAGTATGGATAAAGGCAAAGAAAATCTGTGCAGTGAATGAATTATATATCTGAAAACATACAATTGATTCTAAGTATAAATATGCACTAGTATGACACCCTATTTCATATTTATAGCTATTACTCTTATACGTATTTAAAGTAACTGGGAAAGGTGCATGAAAAGACTCTGAATATACTCTCTATTTACTTCTCTATGGTTGTTTTAAAAACTCAATGATTAAAAGTGTTATTGTAAAAAGAGATTAATTTCCAGTTCACTGTTCCAGAGAATTTGAGTCCATGATGGTCATGGCAGGGAGCTTTGTGGTATGCAAGCAGGCATGGTGCTAGAGCAGTTGCTGAGCACACATTGATCCATAAGAAATATCTTGAACTTGGCAGTTACTCATATGGTTCCATCTTTTGAGTCATAAAGGATAAATAAGTAAATGGGTTGCTGATGCTTCCTTCCTGGTTAAGGACAGGCTTTGAGGCAAAATGGGTGCCAAGAAGTCCCTGCTTGAAGACCCTGAGAGACCATTGTGTAAAACTGTGAAAATGACTATGTCGAAGGGAGCTATAGGATTTGGAGGGTTTCCTACTGGGTTTTGATCCTCCCTTGGTCAGTTATTTCTTCACTATATCTTCTTTAATCCCTTTGGGAATAGGAATGTATATCCTAAGTCATTATATGTTGGAAGCATGTTGTTAATTTTTTATTTAGATTTTTGAGGGCATTAAAATTAAGAGATTTCCATGAGCCTTTTGAAGAGAGTTGGGGTTTAACCTGTGTCGGAACTGAAAGATTTAGAGGTTGAACTAAATCCATTTTTGAAATGTGCAATGGCTGAAAGTCTGTGCTGGTCAGGGAGTGTAATATGGTAGTTTGAATGAGAGTGATTTTTGTAAATACTCATATTTGAATACTTGGTTCCCAGCTGAATAAGGATTAAAAGGTAGGTCCTTCAACTGAACTGGGAATGAACGAGCTTGGGATCAAACTCATCTCTCTGAATGTGGTTGACAGTTGGGGCAGATTAAGGGGCCAATGACAATGGCACTGGGATTTGTCTCTACTGCATGTACTGGCTTTTGGGGATCCTATTCTCTTTGGATGTATACCTTGCTCAACCTGGATATAGTAGAGAGGGCCTTGGACTTCCTACAGGCCAGGGTGACTTGCCCTCTCTTAAGATTGGAGGGGGTGGTAGGAAGGGTGTGTGGAGGAAGTGGGAGGGAAGTAGGAGGAGGGGAGGAAGTGGGAATTTTGATTGGTTCTTTTAAAGTAATAAAATAAAATAAAACTTACTAAAAGTTCACTCCCCCTTCTTCTATGAGTGTGTGCGTGTTTGGATAAGGCATGTTCAAGTAAATGTGTTCAAGTGTGAAAACTAGCAGAGATGTGTTTTATATTTCAAAAAAGCATGGTTATTCTACTTGCTCTCTAGAGAAATAAGGCATACTGTTTTGTCAGATAAGAAAATTACCTTACCTAAATGCCCAACTTACAAGTTATTGGAAACCTCATTAGCTTGATATGTGTGTGCTAATAATTATACATAATATATTCAGGAAACATGAAACTACAGAAACTAGAAAGTAATTAGAAAATAACAAATTCTGAAGAAATCTGAAAGATTTAAACCAGTGGCTCTTCAAAGAGAGGCAAATCATGAGTGGCTTCTAAACTATGTTCTTAAACCATGAAATGTATTGCAAAAACTGTAAGATTTTAAAGTGATGGTAATGGGATGTAGAAGGATTTAATATTACATGTGCCCCTTAGATCTAAAACTTTGTGTGCTACAAATTTTAGATAGTATATAGTGTTGGAATACATGGTATCTATCTCATTAAAGTGATAATGAATATTAACTTAATTTCTTTTTGCTTTGCTTTGTTGTTTTGTGTTTGTCATTTTTATAAATCTTCTATGTACATATAAACAATTAGTGAAATAGGAAGGGCATAGACTTAAAAAAGAACCAGAAAACATATGTGGGAGGGCTTAAAAGAGAGGGAAGGGAGAATTTGTGACTAAATTATAGTCACAAAAAGTTATGTCAAACCATTAAAATTATAGTTCAGTATCATTATTTAACATAATTAAAATTATTTTTCGACAAATGTTTGTGCAATTTTCTCTTTTTCTCACCATGTAGATTTTTCCACTTTCATTAAATAAGTAACCCAATAGGAAACCTTCCCTTAAACAAATGTCAGCTTTCATAATTATTTAACTACAAAAGTGATACTTCCTATGTAGGTGGGTATGATGTGGGATTCCCCTCTGTATGATGTGAATACCATTGGTTAATAAAGAAACTGTCTTGTCCTGTGATAGAACAAAAGAGTAGAGAAAGGTGGAGAAAACTAAAATGAATGCTGGGAAAAAGAAGGTGGGGTTTAGAGAAGCCATATAGCCCTGCTGGAGCCAGACACCAGAACTTTACCCGGTAACCCACAGCCTCGTGGAGATACACAGATTAATGGAGATACATTAATTTAAGATATGAGTTAGTTAGAAATATGTTTAAGCTATTGGCCAAACAGTAACGCAAATAATATGATTTTAATTTGATTATTTGGGGGTTGAGCAGTCAGAAACAAACAAGGAGCCTCTCTACAACATGGGTACTATAAATATCAAACATGGGTACTATAAATATCAAACATGGTTCCCTTGAGGAGACTTAGTTATTGTCCTATTGTTGTGAAGAGACACCGTGATCAAGTCAAATCTTATAATATAAACCCTTTAATTAGTGTCTTGGTTAGAGTTTCGGAGGCTTAGTCCATTATCATCATGTTGGGGAACTTGATCCTGAAGCAGTAGCTGACACCTTTATATCCAGGTCTTCATGCCAGCAGACCAGAATAAAAGGGAATAATGCCAGTTTAGCTTCAGCTTTTGAAACTTCAAAGACACAGCTCCCCCAAAGAGGACAGACTTCCTAATCATTCCAAGCCCCACTCATGAACTGGGGAATAAACATGTAAATATATAAGCCTACAGGGAGCTATTATCATTTAAAATACTACATAGAGATAACATTTGCATAGAAGTTGAGGAAATGTTGAGAAAAACACCAAAAGATATTCTCCTAGATTCATAGATTGTTCCCTAGTTTGATTGTCATCAGAGAGGCTTCATTCAGCTTCTGACAACAGATACAGACCCACAGCCAAACCTTTTGTGGAGCTCCAGGAATCCTACAGAAGAGGGAGAGAAAGAATTGGAGGAGCTAGAAGGGCCAAGGACACCACAAGAAAACCCACAGAATCATCTAATCTTTGTTCATAGGGCCTCAAAGAAACTGAACCAACAACCACAGAGGTTCCATGGGACTGATCTAGGCACTTTGCATATGTGTTATACTGTGTAGCTTGGTCCTATTGTGAGACTCCCAATCATGGGAATAGGTGCTGTCACTGACTCTTTTATCGGCTTTTGGTACCCTACTCCTCATACTGGGTCACATTGGCCAGCCTAAATGCAGGTGAAATAGTAAAAAGTTTTATTAAGTAAATTCCATGCATGCTATTACTTTAAACTTTCTAATTCATTCAATATTGTTCAATGGATAGCTATGTTCTACAAATATAAACAGTTAGTATTTCAGTATGAAAATGTTCTGCTGTGGGACAATGGTTTTACCCTGTAAACATTTGTTTCTTGTACTTGTTTTAAAAAAAATGCTGATTGGCCAGAAGCCAGGCAGGATGTATAGGCAGGGTGACCATGCAGGAAGTAGAGGTGGGGCAATGAGAACAGGAGAATTCTGGGAAGAGGGTTCTGCAGTCTGCAGTCATGATCCCGACACGGAGCAAGCAAGATGTGACTACCTCACAGAAAAAATTACCAAGCCATGTAGTCAACATAGACAAGAATTATAGGCTAATGTAAGTTATAAGAATTAATTAATAAAAGCCTGAGATACTGGGCCAATCAGTTTATAATTGATGTAGACCTCTGTGTGATTATTTGGGACTTAATGACTGTGGAAAGTAGGCAGGGCAGAAAACTCAGTCAACAGAATGGCACCCAACAAGGGGCAACTATATCCACATAAAGCCTGAGAGAGTTTAAAATGTAATTCTAGACAAAAAATAATAGAATAAAGCATGACTTATTAATAACAGCACTTTCTCAAGTGGGCTCTGCTTGCTAGGGGCAAGCATTCCATTTAAGAGAGGCTTCTTGACTCACCTTTAGCTGCAAAACCTTGCAGCTTTTTTTTAATAGGTTCTGTCACAAAACACGTAAATGGTGTTGATGAAAAGCTGACTGCATGATTTTTTGTGGTCGCAGGGATCTTGAAATTTCATAGAGTTGTGGCAAAAAAAACATAGCTCTGGCCAGTACCTCTGCCATGAGGCTGGACTCTCAGAAAGCTAAAGAATAGGCTGGATCCAGCCTTCAAAGCCACACCTTTAATCCTAGCCATATTGCTTAGCAAATTAAAGACTCATGTGGTCAGAAAATAAAGAGATATATAGTAAAGATGGATTCAAAGACAAAAATAAAAACCTCTAAATGGTTTACAGTGTGTTTAAAAATATATGTAGCAAGAGCTAGTTCTAGGACAGGCTCCAAAACCACAGAGAAACCCTGTCTCGAAAAACCAAAAAAACCAAAAATATATGTAGCCTTGGGAGAAAACAAAAAAAGGTTAAAGTCCTTAAAAGAAAAAAAGAGACCGGGCGGTGGTGGCGCATGCCTTTAATCCCAGCACTCAGGAGGGAGAGGCAGGTGGATCTCTGTGAGTTCGAGGCCACCCTGGTCTACAAGACCTAGTTCCAGAACAGGAACCAAAAAAAGCTACGGAGAAAACCCTGTCCCGAAAATAAAAAAAAAAGAAAAAGAAAAAGAAAAAAAGAGAGTAGTTAGATGTGGTGGCACTTTAGTCTCAGCACTTGGGATGCAGAGGCAGATGGATCTCTGAGTTCAAAGTGTGGTGGCATACACCTTTAGTCCAAGCACATTGGAGGCAGAGGCAGACAGATCTCTGTGAGTTCAAGTATAGCCTGGTCTACAGAGAGAGTTCCAGGACAGCCAAAGATACACAGAGAAACCTGTCTCAAAAAGCCATAAATTAAAAGTAGAAATAAAAGAAATATAATTTAATATAAAGCCACAGAAAGATGGAAAATACACAGAGAATCTGGATACTGTATATTATTATGATTTCTTTGCATTGCTTGACAGCTGAGGAGGGAGCAACAGCTGCTAAAAACATTTAAATATAAATGCTGCTGGATTAATAAAACATAAATATTTTGTAAATGTCTTGACTTCAAAATTGAAGTCAAAAGATATGTTACTTTGGAGCAGAGGCTTTGCTTTTGTTTCCACAGAAAATGAGAGGCTATGGATTTATTCTGGGCACCCCAATTCAGCAGGAAGTAGCCTGAAACACTATGGCCATATTCCCAAAAAATGGACTATGAATATTTTCCTTTGTTTAGAATGTTGGTTATAAGTTGTTATGGATAATGGTCAGGAAGAAATGCTAAACAAAGGTATTAGATTCAGATTCTTGTTCTTTAAAAGGCAGGGGTAGGTAAAATTGCTATGGGACAACAGTTTTACCCTGTAAACATTTGTTTCTTGTATGTGGTTAAAAAAATGCTGATTGGCCACTAACCAGGCATGAAGTATAGGCAGGGTGACCGTGCAGGAAGTAGATGCATGGCAATGAGAACAGGAAAATTCTGGGAAGAGGATTCTGAAGTCTGCAGTTGTTACCCAGACTGCCTCACCGAAAAAGGTACCATGCCATGTGGCGAACAGAGACAAGAATTATAGCCTAATATAAGTTATGAGATACTGGGCCAATCAGTTTATAATTGATGTAGACCTCTGTGTTAGTCTTTGGGATTAACGACTGCAAGAACCAGGCAGGACAGAAAACTCAGTCAGCAGAGTACCTTGCAGATGGATCATGGACAAGGATTGTCACACCATGAAACAAATCACATACAGATTTCTGAGTGAGGAGGTAAAAGTGAAAGGCCACCTCCCATCAGGGGAGGAGGTAGGAGGAGAGAGGCAGAGACAAACTGGGGTCTAGATGGCATAGAGAGAATACACAACTCCTGGCATCAGTGGTAATGTGTCCCATTTGACAGCAGGTGCTGGCATGGCTGCTGCCACTGAGTCATTCATTGATGGTGGCCTGGGGGCTGCACATGATTTCTGACATTACCCCATCATGTTTATTATAAAATGTGAGGAAATATGAAGTGATGACTGGTGAAACTGCATTAATTAAATCACTGCTTGGCTTATTAGCTCTAGCTTCTTACATCCTAAACTAGCCCATCTCCATTAATATGTGTATCTCTACGTGGCGGTGGCTTCCTGGGTTATGTTCTTTCCTCAGCATCTGTCTCATGAGGGGCTACATGGCTCTCCTGGCTCCACCTACTTTCTCCCAGCATTCAGTTTAGTTTTTCCTGCCTAGCTCTATTCTGCCCTGCTATAGGCTCAAAACAGTTTCTTTATTCATTAACCAATAAAGGCAAAACATATACAGAAGGACTTCCCACATTATCTCCCCTTTTCTGCCTAAATACAAAGGAAGTTATTAACTTTAACATAGTAAAATTACATATAAAAAACAGGTATCAAGCAAGAATTACAGTTACAATATTTATATCTACTTTATCTTTTATCCTTACTAATGAAAATTATTACTATAATTTAAAGTATCAAATATATTTTATTTATCAAACATATGTTGTTATTTACCTAAATGTGCTAGTAGCTTGGCATTGAGAAGTTAGCAAAGAGAGAAGCAGTTAAATGTGCTTCTCTTCTTGTGTCTGCTCTAGCTCTGCTTCTCCCTCCAGATCTCTGACTACATTGGTCCACAAGGGTGGAGGGAACAGAATCAGGGAACAGGGTTCAAGACAGCTATGGATATGAACAGAGACAGCCCTCTGGGAGACAGACTTTGGTGAATCAGGTCAACTTCATTCCAGAGTACAAGAAATATATAGGACTGGGGAACCTGGGAACAAAACATAATTATCGTTAAGTGGCAATCTTCTATTATATAACTGGATTAGTGGAAGTGCAGCCCTATCAAATGGCTAGAGCACTTGCCTAATTACCAGGTGGGTCACCAGGGAAAGAGCATTTGCAGGGAACTGTGTCAAGAGTCACACTTGAGATAAGTCAGGCATCCTGGGCATAGGGACATCCTCCAGATAAGGCTAGGTAGAGAACTGGAAGCTTTGCTGGTAAGGGAGGATGTTTCCAAGTTTCCAACCTACAAAAAGCTGCAAGGTTATAGTAGACTACCTATGGCTGTGTTCCTACAAGCTCCATGAGGGAGCTGAGAGCTAAGCTATGGGACTGAAGACTGGAACCAGAAACAATTAGGAAAGTACTGGGCAAAGGGGAGCCAGTAGGTGTTTTTAATATTGAGACCCCTTAGGTGTAGAAGACCAGAGTTGAAAGAGAAAGTTGCCCAAACCTAGGGAGCCCCATGGGTGTAGAAGTTGGTTCCATGACCCAGAGAGACCAGGATAATAACTGTTAAGGAATAAGGAGAGACAAAAGCAACTGAGAAACAGATAGGTACCCACTTGGAGAACATGGCAGGTCATAGGGAAGTAGCAGTGAAATAATCTAATTATAGATTTTGGAATTAAATTTTCTGGATGGTAGAAACCGGAAGGAACAAATGATCCATACATACCTTAGAAGAGTCAGGCCAGCAGCTTGGTGGAGAGCAGACATTGCGCAGGAGAACAGGCATGTGCTAGATGTGTACACAGTGCAGCTGGTCAGGTCTTTTGTTATTTTCTTCACTCTTGCTAGGTTCTTGTCAGAATCCCACTTTGCAACAATCTAACAGATCCATCAATCGTATTTTAAGGACAGTACACTTCCACAATGTTGGGGGAGCACCAGAGAAGAACAAGCAAGACTTTGAGCAGAGGGAACATACATAAGGAATAGGGAGTGTTTTTCCAATCTCCTCAATCACTTGCAGTATAAAAGCAAGTAAATTTGGAGCCCTTCAGGTCAGGTGCCAGGTGGAGAGCTTTGCTGTACGCATGAGTGAGGAAGAGGGGAAGGTCCAAGGCCTGAAGTACAAGGCATCCCTAGGACTCAGAGGGACTGAACAAGAAAGACAAAGAAGTCATTTAGAGGTCTTCACCTCACTAGAGTTACGTCATAGACTAAAAACCTGAGGAAGACTAGGGGCCAGGACTTTTAAAGGAAGCCAAAAGGCAAAACGCGGAGCACAAAATGAGTGGAAAGGGTCAGAGGTGGGGTTAATGAAGAGGGTCAAATGTAGCCCTAATGACTGTGCCTGGGGGTACGTCCACCTCCAAGAATATCAGAGGGGTGCCCATTGCTCAGTGTTCGCTCCCTCAGATCCAGAGAAATGTTTATTCTAACCAAAGGGAAAACTTACCAATTGTCACTGTTGGATGAGGTGCCCATTGATAAGTGAGCTGAAAATGAGTCTGTTTTGGGTGGATTGGCAAGAAGGGATTGGATCATGCTGTGACTTAGACAACCTCCCAACACCGAAGGGAGAGCATGCTTGCATCAGGATATCCTACCAAGTCTTGTCACCGATGTTGGGTTTAACTGCTGAAGAATAACTTGGTGCATCAATTGGGAATAATGTATACAGCAAAAGTCACATCTCACACAAAAGATTTTTTAGAGGGGAGGTGGCAAAAGGTTTCCTCAGAGCTGGGATACAAGAAAAAGAGAGAAAGAGACAGAGACAGAACACAACAGAAAGAGGAGAGAGGGCCATGATGACAGAAAGGTTTTAAAGGGGACAAAAAGTGAATACAGGACCCCTGGTGACATTGGAAATGTGCTGCATTTGGCAGCAGATGACGACATGACTGCTGGCACTGAGTCACTAAAGGCAGGATTGGGAGCTCCTGGTTACTAACATATACAACTGAGGAACTTTCCTCTGTTGCTCAAATTAGAACTTTTCTTAATTATCCACAGTATTTAACCATATAACAGAAATTGCAAAATATGAAAACAATCTGTATGATTATATAATTAGCTATCATCTTATTAATTTAGCTTTGACTCCCATACATTTTAACTATTAAAACATAAACAATAAGTAAACGTTTATTAGCACTGGAAAAAACTATGCTACTAGAAACTTAGTTCACTTCCAACTGTCCATTACTTATAATTTTGAAAATACATAGAGAGAAAAAATATTATACAAAAGCTTATATCCTCCCAAACTGAGATGAAAGGAGTTATAACTTTGATATGTTTACAGAATGGCAAAACTAGGAGCATAGTATGATTTATCCACATGAGTTTTAGTTATGTTTATCTATGCACCAGTCAGCTTTACTTATTTTGAAAATGAAAATAAAATTATGCTACAAAATAGCTAAAAAATCACTAGACATGGAAAAATATTTCCCTTGACATAATATGCATTCATTCTCTGTTCTCTAGAAATTATTTTAAGATTCAGCCAGGATTTTATAAAAGACATAAAACTTTTATATAGTCCCAGAATAAACATTTATTAGTTTAATTTTTTTTTATTCATTCTCTTCAAGAAATTCTCTACTAGTCAGTTTGGATTTGTTAAGAAAACCAATTTTTAAAAAGCTTATGACAATATGATCTCCATATTGGCATCACTACTTATGCATTTTCTCTAAAGAAAGAAGTTTTTCCTCCCATTGAATTGCCTTGTCCAGTCTTGGTATGACAGAAATGAAGGAAGAGAGGGAGGAAGGAAAGAAGGAAGAATGGAGGGAGGGATAGAGGGAGGGAGAAAAGGAAGGAAAGAGAAAAAAGAAAAAAGAATGGAAAACAAACAGCAGCATTTATGGAACCCTGCTGCATTGTCCAGCTGTGTGTGTGCGCACGTGTGTACGTGTGTTGTGTGTATTTGCATATATGTATGCATGAGTGTGTGAACATAACATTTTGTTACTTGTTCATCAGGTATGTATGTTTGTACGTGTGGTAGTTGAAATGCGAATGGCAACCATAGAATCATGTGTTCCAACACATGACCCATAGGGAGTGGCACAATAGGAGATGCAGCCTTGTTAGAGGAAGTATATCACTGTGGGAGCAGACTCTGAGATCTCATATGCTCAAGTAATTCCCAGTGTGACACACAGTCTCCTTCTGCTACCTGCAGGTCCAAATGTAGAACTCTCAGTTCCTTCTCCAGTACCATGTCTGCTTTCATTCCACACTAATGGGCTAAACCTCTGAAACTGTAAGGCAGTGCAAGTTAAATGTCTTCTTTTATAAGAGTTGCCGTGGTCATGGTGTCTTTTCATAGCAATAGAAACCCTAACTAAGGCTGCAACTGTAGATGAACATGCCTTGCTGTTTGTGTGGTCAGAAGAAAACCTATAGAAATCTGTTCTCCCCGTCTACTATGTAAGTTCCTGGGACAAAACTCTGGTTGTGAAACTTTAAAGAAAGTGCCTTTCCGAAATGAGCCATAGCACTGTCCCCACTATTGTATTTTTGAAACAAAGGGATCTTAGAATTCTCTTGTTTCTCATTCAAGGTTGTGAAGAAGTTAGTATTTTCAGGGAGGTCAACAGGGAGATGATCACTCCAGACTCATAGGCATCAGCAAATATTTCAAAATTACAACTGAGTTTACAAACATGAGAGGGGGAGAATAGCTTAGCTGCAGTAGAAAGTATGGTTATACCCATAAATTTTAAAAATTATTTATTTTCCGGGATGGTGCCCTCCAAAATTTACCTCATGTCATTTATTCCGTTAACTACTCTCCTCAATCTGACTGGCCTCTAAAAAGGCCAAATTTATGTGGATTCATGCAAGGTCTTTTAAAAATAAATCTGAGGATTGGAGAGGTATATAAATTGCATATGAAATGTCAGCTGTGAAGAGTGATCAGGGCCAGGAGGAGGGAATAGCAAAGGGCATGAAGGCTGAACTTTGATAGAAACTTGGTGCCATTACCTGCTTCCAAATTTCATCCATCAATATGTCTCTTACAGGCTGAATTATAGATAATGAAGTAGTATATGAAATAATAATCACCGGTGATTATTATTAATGCTCAAGAATATAAATAACTCAAATTACTTGAAAATATAATTATTCTATTTCTTAACAGAGCTAAATCTCTCTGTAGTAAATCTAGAGTTGCTATTTAACAATATAATTGAAGCAACCCTAAATTCTTTTGCTGAACAGTAAGGCATATGTTTCCAGAGTTAGTTTCAATGATTTCAATAATCTAAGAAGCTTTTTTGTGTCTTCTGGTGTACTCATAATGGTTTGGAAAACATGTTCTATAATTAAAATAAAATTAATTGTGTATACAATAAATTAATAGCCTCTTTTATTATATATTCATCATATTTTATAAGTTAGAGATTTAGTAAAAACTATACCTTGAAGTTTTAATTTTTATCTTTTCCTTGACTAGAAAAGCTTCCTATGATTTACTCAATAGAGTTCTACTCTTGGGCCTCACACTGACTTTTACAATCAGGAAAATAAATCTCTGAGAGGTTGTCTTATTAGCTATTGAAATTCCTAATACTCACTGAGTCCAAAAGTCTAAGTATTTGCTCCAGACTTCTTAATTTATCACTGAATCCCTTATCTGTGCTACTTTAACTTTCCAATCTCATTCCTTAGAGTCAAGTCATAAATTACCTTATGTTAAAACAGAGAAAACAAAAGATGTCCGCTTTTGATAACTACCCCATATACTTCAGATATCAAATCTTGCTGTGTTTTATGATTACCAAAATGTCATAGTTACTTTTCTTTTGTTGTGACAATACAGCACAAACAAGTCTATTTATGAAAGCAAATCTTTATTTTTGACTTAGGTATTTAAGTGTGTTAGAATCCATGATATCAGGCAGCATGGTAACAAGTAGGTAGGCATGGCACTGGAGCATTAGCTGAGGATGCTCATATTGAGCGTTTTAGGGTTACTATTGCCATAAAGGCACAGCATGATCATGGCACCTCTTATAAAGGAAGCATTCAATTGAGGTGGCAGCTTATAGTTCCAGAGGTTCAGTCCATTATCGCTATGACAGGAGGAATGGCAACATGTAGGCAGATGTGGTGCTAGCTTCTTGACCAGAAGGTAGCAGGAAGTTGACTGACAGTCACTTTGAGGGAACTGTGAGCAAAAGAGACCTCAAAGCCCTCCCCCACAGTGACACAATTCCTCTAACAGGACCACACCTACTAATGGTGCAACTCCCTTTGGGGGACCTTTTCTTTTAAAACACCACACTGAGACACAATTTTAGGTGGGCTTTTCTTTCCCACCTGCCAGTTCTTAAACAACCACACAGTTCTTCTTAATAATTATGAAATCTCAGCTGATAGCTTAGACTTGTTTCTTTTTAGCCTTTGTAACTTAAATTAACTCATATATTTTAATCTATGGTCTAGTTACAACGTAGGTTTTACCTGTATCCCATTTTGTGTGTTCCACTCATTTAGCATCTTGGTGACTAATCTTTACCTCTACCCTTCTCCCTAGCAGCCTCTCTGCCCTGAAAAATCTTGTCTAGCTCTTAGACATTTAGCTTTTATTAAACCAATGACATTGACACATCTTCAGTGTACAAAAAAATTATTCCACAACACAAAGTCATGAGACAGAAAGAGCTAACTGAGAGTAAATGGAGTTTTGAAACCTCAGAACCAACACTCAGTAGCACATCTTCCCCAACAAGGCCATACCCACTAATCTTTTGTATACATTTGTACCAACTAGGGACCAACTATTTAAACATATGAAGCTTTGAGGGCTACTCTCATTTATACCACTACATAAAATGTCAACAAAGTTTTAGAGTCAGAAGTGAATTACTAGAAGAATGAATACTCCTACCACATATTCCTTTATTTGAATATTCCAATTCCAATTATTTCATTATTCTATATATTCCAATTATTTCTTATGTTTCATTATCCCAATATTCCATTATTTCCATCTAAATCACAGTAAAAAAGACAAAAATTGGCTTTCTTGGCTAGGGTTTTTGTGTGTGTGTTTTGATGCCTGCCCCATGTTGAGTCATCTACCCTAAACTAAAACTGGCATAGGATTTTCAACTACAAAAACATAACTTTGCAGTACATTGACCGTTAGTGCCATTCTCTAAAGTGATAGAATCCAATACTGCTATTTATCAGTAGAGAAGCTATTTCCCATATTGCTTCCCCTCAAATACTCCTTTCTTTTCTCTATGCATATATTATGGTTGTGCTGTAAAGTCCTAAGGAGAAAAGAGGAGATCTGAGAATTATTTGATCCTGAATAGGCGTATGAGAAACAAAGCCTGCTTGCAATAATCTTTTTTTTCCTTTTTTATTATTTATTTATTTATTAAAGATTTCTGTCTCTTCCCTGACCGCGTCTCATATCCCTCCCCCTCCCCCAATCAACTCACCCTCTCTCATCAGCCCTAAGAGCAGACAGGATTCCCTGCCCTGTGGGGAGTCCAAGGACCTCCCACCTCCTTCCAGGTCTAGTAAGGTGAACATCCTAACAGCCTAGGCTCCCACAAAGCCAGTATGTGCAGTAGGATCAAACCCCAGTGCCATTGTTCTTGATTTCTCAGCAGTCCTCATTGTCTGCTATGTTCAGTGAGTCCGGTTTTATCCCATGCTTTTTCAGATCCAGTCCAGCTGGCCTTGGTGAGTTCCAGAAAGAACATCCCCATTGCCTCAGTGTGTGCAATAATCTTTTAAAGAGCCACACAGCTGCTAATCTGGCACCTGAAATCATTTGTAAAAATAAGGATGAAATCCATGAATTGCAATATTGCTGGTTAAATTTTTCTAAATTGAATTTAATATTTTTAATATTTTTCAAGAAAGTGGTAGAGAACACAATCACTTTTCATGTTTTTGACAGTCTGAAATAGTAGGTTGTATCCTTAAGCAGGTTTTATTACTTGGATGTAATGAAAGTGTATCAAAACAAAACTTTCCACTTACAATTTTCTCACATCAGTGACTGAGTTAGTAATTTATTTTGAAATTCTTTTTTATAGCATGGATAATTTATCTAGCCCCTGAAACAAGATAGAATTGGTTTTTGTTTGTAACTGATAAAACAGGATAGTTAGAAATGGATATGTCAGCACTTTTATAAGTTTTAGAGTAATCAGGAATGTAAAAATAGTTCTGTAGTGTTCCAAGAAATAAAAACATTTTGTTGCAACATTGGGTGCAGACTCTGAAAACTTTGTAACAAATGCTGGATTATATTTTGTCACAAATGAGATATTTCTATGCAACCTCTTCAAAATATAGTATTAAAATAACTACCTCTTGAACTTGAAGTCCCATTTCCTAAGCTTACTTTTTTGCATACTTTTGAAATCAGTATCAGGATATAATTATCTTGTCACATTTTGTTTTCCGGATACCTCTTCTTTAAATTATACATATAAATCTTCACAATTTTGAGCAAACACTCATGATCTACTATGTGTGTCTGCCATTTGGTGGCAAGAAAAGATGTTAGAAACTGTAAACACATTAGAACAATCACAAAATCTAAAAATGGAAATATCCGGGAAAGAGTTGTATAATGCAGAAAGTTACAATGTGGATTTAAATAGATTTATGTTTGACTTGTTCTTGACAGTCCATAATGTGTGCATAAGTGTATCCTCTCAGCTAACTACATAAAATAAGCAGCATTTTGACATTACATATTATTGTTAATTCATAGGCTAAAAGCATCATAGAAGTCAAATTTGTTGATTAAGAACATCAGGATACTCTCTTGAAAGAATCAAACCAAGCTTAGTCTGTAATGCATGGTAAAAAGTTATGTGCTCTAGGCCTGGTGATGGACTTCAGTGTCAGAAAGCCTATCTAAAATGGAAAAGGTCCTGTGACTAATATAATATATGTACTAGATAAATGCATGTGTCAGTTTCTGCAGAATTCAGAAGCCTAGTTTTTGAACTACATTTTTAATCGTAATTTACATGTCAATGCAAATGTATATATAGTTTAGTAGAATCTGTATTTAACATGATTCTACCAAAATTTCTTTGTTAACATGAATTATTAATGATAAAGCACTTGGTTATGCTATGTTTGCTATATGAGTTGTGCAGAAAATTTTTTGAAGGTGAGTCACATTGAAACTACAAAAAAAATGGCAATATAAATTCAAAGGTCTAAAAGTGACAATTACTTCAAGTGGAACAAGACTGGCCTTGGTCTTGAACAAGGTTGCCTTGATACTAACTGTACCACTCAATAGCTGGTCTCCTCTGAATCATACATGTTAAGACAGGAGACTGACTTAACATGTCAGTCTTAACTGACTTAACAGGAGTCAAGGGAAAATGACTCCTTGACTGCTTTGAACACACATCCAGTATAAGATTGCAGTAGTTTAGGAACTGCAGTACAGTGATGCATTTTTATAAAAGTATATCTTACTGTCTAAGAGATGAAAAATTTTATTGGAACTCACTGCTGAAGTTAATAGCATACCTCGAGGTCCTTTACATCTTAAAATTGATATCCTACCTTGTACTCGGTCTTCTTGTTTAATCTGCCTTTAAGGGAACAAAGTAACAACCAACTGTACTTGTCTTAGATTTTCCATGAAATAAACTTTTACAACCTAATCTAATGCATAGCTACAGTCTTAAATTATATATTCTTCCATGCTCCTGACTCAAGAGTAATGCATATGTTTTGCATCTGTGTTATGATGACCATTTGCTTCTGAAAACCACAAATAAGATGAATGTAGTCTTATAAAACAAATACTTATACTAAATATTGAATACAACATACCAATATTGCTTGATAAGATCGAATTGTTTGCTTTCTGGCAAGGTGATGTCAGTTGAATTCAATGACTTTATCTTTGGAAAAATCTTTTAGAGATTCTTAAAAAGTATTCCCCCTTCCCTGCCCGTGTCATATTTTCTGTGCTATTCAATACAAGAATAAGTAATATCAGTTATTAGGGAATAAACACAAATAGTCACAGACAGACAGATTCAAAAGACAGTATCCTATCAGGCATAGACCCATACTCATACAACAGGAAGACACAAGGATAAAGGAGAAGAAAAAAACAAATATGGACTCACTCTTGGTTAAATGACACCAAAGAGGAAGTTCTTTATTGTTTCCTTTCCTAGGCAAGCCTCACACATTATTGGTGACTGACTTTATCAGTAATGTATGAACCACTCACCATGATTTGGGGCTGAGATGTTCACAAGATTTGCCAAACCAAAATTAATGGCAATAATAAAAGAGTTGTGATGAAGATTTTTTTTTTTTTTTTTGGTTTTTCGAGACAGGATTTCTCTGTAGTTTTGGAGCCTGTCCTGGAACTAGCTCTTGTAGACCAGGCTAGTCTCGAACTCACAGAGATCCGCCTGCCTCTGCCTCCCAAGTGCTGGGATTAAAGGCATGTGCCACCACCGCCCAACTGATGAAGATTATTAATAAGCAGTTAACCTAGTAAAAGAATTCGTGATTTGTGATCATGATCAAATGAATCAAAGGTGCTACATTAAAGCAATTGTGTGGAGAAAATTTAAGACAGAGAAAGAAATTGGGCAATTTTAATAATTCAGAAGTTAAAAGTTCTGAAGATAAGCAAATAAAAGATTTGTGTTAGTACAAATAGGAAAAAATGGAATGAAATCCAAAGATGATGCAGCTATTTAAAATGAATAAGGAGAAAGATTTTTAAAAATCAGGAACCTAAATATTCACTGCAATTCAATGTATATAATGGAATGTCTAGTATACAACAGAAAAGGAGACAATATTATAAGAACTAATGAAAACTTGTAATATCATGTATCAATTTATTTTAATGTTTATCTAATAAATATTAGCAGCAAGTTACATATGTTAAATACTTACGCCATCATAATAAGTAAAGATGTGGTTCCTTAAGATTCCTAAAGCACCTAAAATCTAGTATTGTATGATATATACAAGTTAAAACATATAAAGAATACACAAAATTCTGCATAAGAATGATATGATTTAAACTTGTTTTTTGTCAATGGAAATTTTTTTTATTTGGTTTTACACATCCAGTGGAAAATAGGCTAGGGCTCTGTGTCTTTACATCATAGCAACTCAAGGATACAAGTTAATATAAGTTCTATTTTGTATTGTTCTTCTAATATCAGTAATTATGACAAGAAAAAAAACCAAATGAGCCACTTGCTGACATTTAAAGCTTCAAGTTAGAAACGACACAATAGCTCCTGTTAGCATTTCAGTGGCCACAATATGTCACAAAATGAAAAACTAATGGTGACTAGAACCAGAAAGTAAGAAACTTTTGAGGTAACAAGAAGCATAATAGAAAAATATGTGAACGATTATGACTGTTACAGACACATTCAAAGAGACAAGAGAGAGAAATGCTTTGATCTCTTGTTCTCTTGTTTTTCTTTTTTCTTTTTTTTTTGGTGGGATACAAATATTTAGTACATAAGAATGATGTATGCCATATCGTAATAATTTAAACAAGAATTCAATATCTATTGTAGATAGAAGCTTCTGGCCTTCCTGGTCTCACAGCTATTTAGTTCCAAAGAAGCACACAGAGGCTTGTATTAACCATAAACTGTTTGGCTTAGTAGCTGAGGCTTTTTATTCACTAGTTCTTACAACATAAATGAACCCATAATTCTTGACTATGGTACCTTTTCTCCGTGCAGCATTCTCATCTTGCTTCCCCTGCATCTTGTTAGTGACTGACTCTCTGCCTTTCCTCTTCTCAGAATACTGCTAGTTGTTGGGAGCAGTGAGACCCCAGATCCTGAATTTCTTGTAATCCCCTGATCTGAGTGCCTACAGCTGCTCCGAGCACGAGAGCTTCAGAAGTTCCTGATGGCAGCAGAGTGGTTTCTGGTGGGTTTGGCTGGGGCGTGGCTATCTCTATATAATCTGCCCGTGAACACAATAAAGGGAGCATTCTTGGGGAATTCAAGGATGACCCGTGTAGCTGTCTCTCTGTCTGTGTGTGTTTGTGTATTTTAACCTCCAGCTCCCTTGCCCAGCTCGCTAACTGGGTGCCAGTGCACAGAGCACAGACACGGGGGCTCCATGAGCGGCCGCTAGTCTGGTGGCCCTACCTATATTTCCTGCCTGGCTACCATGTTTTATTAAACAAATATAAGTGACAAACGTTTGAAGTGTACAAGAGCAATCTATATTAATCCAAGATTCTTCTGGTTGGCTCTGAGGACTTCAGTATTATAAGCCAGCTTTAGAAATGGTCACAACTAAGAACAAACCCTGATTAACCTATCAAGGGACATAGGTTCTAAGAAGAGCCTAACTCGCCTGAAAAGGAAACCAACAAACACATGAACCTGGAAGCACACATATTTTCTACACTAGAATCTTATACAAACGTTCTGCTGCTCAACATGATGGCCACAACATTTTACAGATGTCAAGAAGAAAACTAAGATAAGCCAAATTAAAATGCCAGGCAAACAGAAATTGTGAGACAATAGTATGTGATATTTCAAGTTTCCATACTTTTTATCATGCTACATAGCAATACATGAAAAAAATGTACAAATGAAGTACAAATGAGTTTCCTGGAAGAAATTTTGGGATAACTTAAGTATACTATCAAACCTTCTGCAAATAACGATACTTTGACTTTTTCTGTTCCAATTTGTCTTCCCTTGATTTCCCTTTGTTGCCAGTGTTTCCCTTGAGGAAAGATACCACCCAACTAAACTTCCAAATTGTGAACGGAATTAAAGGAAATCTAAAACAACCCAGCAAACCATCAACAGTAAAAATCTTGTAGAAATGTAATTTAAGGTCGGAGGCAAATTCCAGTTTGTTTAAGTGCATCATTTTATTGTGTTGTGTCCTTATAGATGAAACATCAAATGTACTTTATAAAGTTTTACAAACAAGAAAATTTGTGACCTAAAAGTTTTTGCAAGATTCTAGTTCTGACTATTGGGTAACTGGAAGTGATTGACTGTGTTTCATAATACATAAAATCAATTCCTTTCCTAATGTTGTGACCCCCTTAATGCAGTTCCTCATGTTATGGTGATGCCAAAACCATAAAATTGTTTTCATTGCTACTTCATAGCTGTAATTCTGCTATTGTTATGAGTCATAGTGTAGCTGTGGTTTCTGAGGGTCTTATTAAACCACTAGAAAAGGGTCAGTTGACCCCAAGGGTTGTGACCCACAGGATGAGAACCACTGCTTTAGAAGAATGACCTATTTATTGTGTCAATAAAAATGTAAAAGGTACGTGTCACACAAGCTGTCATAGCCATGATAAAATATTTGATTTCCTTAATCTGACTTTGGGCTTTGCACACAAGAAGCACAATCATTGTCTGCCTGGGTGAAGAATTAAAAAGATGTGGTACAGACCCCACACCCTTTGAAAATCTAAAACCAAGAGCCATGAATGAGGAACTGAGTTTGTTTCTAAATCCAATAAAAACAAAGAATACTTTTATTGTTAGAACAAAAAAGACATGGTCTGATTTGTACATGCAGCAAGCATATTAAGCAATTTTGGTGGTGGTTTATATAGCTTGACTCTTGCCTCTAAGTACTTCACTTTGTGGCTATATTGCTGTTTCTTGATTTTACAAATGAACGTTTCTATTTTTTTTCCAGTGTATGTCCTTTCGTTTATTCTTTGAATTTTCTAAAGAAACTTTTCATTTTCCTGCCAGTTTTCCTGATACCAGTTTGCAGAGAACAATAATTAGATACAAGCTTGTCAAACTTTCTCTAAAAGCTATTTTGAAATGGGGATATATTCTGACATTAGAATAGGAAATCTGTGTGAGGACTAAAAATACCTATACAAAGCGAACTGAAGGAAATATGAAGTATATTTGGCCCATCAGTGGTTCATAAAATATCTACTGTGAAATCCACGCTATCTTGTTTTTAAAAAGTAAAATGGGTTTTTGTACAAGTACTTTTATTTTCTTTTTATAGTATTGCTAGGTTTCTGCAAGGAAATGAGATGGGAATGTCCACAATACTCTATTTATGAGGATAAGTATTCATAAGATTTTTATAAACTTGAAGACAGTAAAAATGATGATGAGAAGACAAAGTGAGCATCTGACTGCAGTTGCCAGCTCATAATGTGTCAAGCACTAGGTAGGTTGTCTGTTGGAAGCCTTCTGGAGGGGATGCAGTTACGCTCTAAATAATATAAAGCAGTCGCTTGGTAGAATCAGTCCCTAGGAAACTGACTTAGAATTCCTATACTTCATTGTTCTTAGTCACCCTTTTTACATTTCCTTGGGCAATACATAGCAAATCTCAATTCTTCTAACACTAGCATCTCTGATAATGCAGGACCACAGATTGAAGTGCTTTGTTCTAAACATTATATTTTATTTTTCATGAAAAATTGACAAATTTATTTACTTAATTTATTTCAATAATAAAGAGCCATACTTCAATAGTGGTCACCAGAGTGATCATATAATGTAGATCATAGCATACAATATAATGTAGATCGTAGCATACAACCTAAAAAAGAAAAAACTTATTTGAGCATTTCTTCTCAGATATCAGTGCCACCTATAGCTCGACTTGGTGGACCAGGATGCCGCTGAAATATTCTCAGGATTAAGGCTGAAGAAACAGGAAAAACTGCTGTGGAATACCCTATCCTTGATTTACTTCCTTGTCCTGTTTAGCTTTATGAACCTAGTTTCAAGCCAGTAAAACATTTGTTTAATTATGTTGAGAAATAATAAATTAAATCCAGAACTATAACTGAGATATTTACATGTTTTATTATTATACCTAAGATTTTGTATTTAATATGCCTTAATTTTTGGAAAGAAATAGCAACTGAAATAACATCCGTTCAGTAGATTTTCCTTTTTGAACATATTATCTGTGAAAACAGAATATTATATGAGAGTTGGTATATGTCTTTCCTTTTTCTTTTGAGTCTGGGGAGGGAAAATTAATTAAAAATACATAAAAGCATTTGAAAGACTTTAATTCAGGTATATCGGAAATTAAAGTGTATTTGACACAGTAGAAAAGTGTTAGTTTTGCTTTGCTGTCTTTTATGGATTTCAAGTTGCCATGGCCTGTCTATCATGGTCATGACAAGCATTCAAAGCAGAGATACCATGAGAGGATTACTTGTCTGAGAACACACATTCTCCTGAAGGCCTTTATTTCTTGCTCACTGACACTATTCACCTAAACATACAATGAATGGTCAAATAAGCTGTACTTATCTTTTTTCTTCTGTTGTCAATGTCAGAACCCTTTAACCTGGGTTGTGATTTCATAGATTATTTTTTTTTCCTCATGTGTTATCTAACTGGTGCCTCTTAGTGGTAAGTGACAGAATAACACCCTATCATTAAATTCCCTTCATAAATCATTTAATTCAATTTGACTCAGGATGGTTACCTAATTGTCTCTTGATTCCCACTTTCCTCTTGATACTATAATTATAATACCTACACATGGAATTGCATTTTATATATGTGCTATCCACTGTAGTCACATATAAAATTTTTAATTAAATTTCAATAGCCAGAAAGTTCTATTATATAGCACTGCATTGTATGATGATTTTATTATATATAGTAAACATACACTAGCACAAAATGTACAAATATCTTAAATTAAATACTTTTATATGCTATTCCAAAATAATCTATAATATCTTTATATAAGATGTTTTGTAAACATTATGGCTTTTTCACTGAAACACTTTTTTTTTAAATTTTTACATTACAGGTAAAATTTTGCAACTTTGCTATCTTTTCTATGAACTTTTAGGTTTTTAGCCTTTCTCCAGAGGCTATGTGACATTCGAGCTGAAATAGTCAGCATTTGGGGCCATCCTTAGTAATTGTGAATCATTATAATCCATTGTAAATAAAATGTCTTTTTCTCATTTACTGCGCATTAATTCTGAAGATACTACTAGAATATAATCTTTATCAGAATTGCTAGTATGATTTGCACATATTTTCCTTTCTAACAAAATTATTAAGATTGATTTTACATGCACCTATTTATATACGGCATATATCACACATATACATAAATAACATCACGCTTTTTTATTCTTTTGGTTTAAGTTGCAGTAAATGGTTTGGAAATCAAATGTAAGCCAGGGTCCACCAGTCTCTTATGTTGTGGGAGAATAGTATCTAGAGGAGGAAAGACTTTAGCAGGGGATGTTAGGTCAGTGGGAACATGTCTTTTAAAGGAATGTTCTCTCAGCAAGAATGAGGTAAAAAGATTCCTGCAACAACAGTTTGCCTTTGTCCAAAATAATAGCAACAAGAAAAAATGATGACTGTTTTGAAAATGTGAGCTAATAACAAATTTTACCAATAAAAATAGACTTAATTATTTGACATAATGATTGGAAAAGGGCCATCACATTGAGTTGGCAATCACGAAATCTTTATATATTGTCCAGTGATACTTAGGTCCTGGAGTTTCATTTTGCCCATGCTGTCAAAATTATCTTCTTTTTTAATTTCCTTTTTTTTAAATGGAATTTTAAAAAAAATATCAATCCAAATTTCCACTCCCTCCCCACCTCCCATTCCCTCCACACACCCTCCCACCCCACCCTCATCCAATCCTCAGAGAGGGTAAGGCACATTGCTTTGGAGGAGGTCCAAGACCCTCCCTACTATATCTTCAAATAGAATAGGTTCCCAAATAGCCAGTACAGGAAGTAGGGATAAATCCTGGTGTCATTGCAAGTGGCCCCTCTGTCTGTCACAGCCATGTAATTGTCAACCACATTCAAAGGAACTAGTTTGGTCCTATGCTTGTTCCTTCCCAGTCTGGCTGGAGTTAAGTGAGCAACCATTAACTAAGGTAGACTGTTTCAATGGGTGTACCTATCATTGTCTTGACCTCTTTGCTCATATTCTCATTCCTCCCACTCTTCAGCTGAACTTTCAAAGCTCAGTTCAGTGCTCCAATGTAGATCTCTGTCTCTGTTTCCATCGGTTGCTGGATGAAGGTTCTATGGTGATATTTAAGATATTGATGTTATAGCATTTTTCACACTCTGGTCCTGTCACTTTCACTATGTTATCATGTTTAAGAATTGTAAATAACATTTGTATGGCTCATTTATTTCATTAATACCTAACCAAAATGAGTACTTGTACCCATGGAAATAAACAAATGAGAATTTAAAAAAAAAAAAAAAGATATTCATCAGCCTGACTACAAGGCAAGTCAAGATCGGGCCCCTCTCCCCTACTGCTTAGGGTCTTAGCTGGGGTCATTCTTGTGGATTCCTTAGAATATTTCTATAGCCAGATTTCTGCTAATTCTATAATGGCTTCCTCAATCAAGATATTTCTTTCCTTGCTCTCATATCTGTCCTTTCTCAATTTCAACTATCCCATTCCCTCAAATTCTCCTTGCCCCTCCCCTTCTCCCCTCATCTTCCCCTTTCACTGTACTCCCCCCACCCCGCACCCCATGTTCCCAATTTTGTCAGGTGATCTTGTCTGTTTCCAATTTCCAAGTGGATCTATACATGTTTTTCTTTTAGTTCACGTTATTACTTCGCTTCTCTATGATCATGAACTGGCTCAATGTCATTGGTTTATAGCTAGTATCCACTTATGAGTGAGCACATACCATGTTCATCTTTTTGGGTCTGGGTTACCTCACTCAGCGTAGTGTTTTCTAATCCATTTGCATGCAAAATTCAAGATGTCATTGTTTTTTTACCGCTGAGTAGTACTCTAATGTGTAAATTGCCACATTTTCTTCATCCATTCCTCAGTTGAGGGGCATCTAGGACGTTTTCTGAAATTATCTTCTAAAGCAGTGGTTCTCAACCTTCTGAGTGCTGTGACCCTTCAATACAGTTGCTCATGTTGTGGTGTGTTGTAATAGGCGGAGGGCTGCGTCCCGCCACCCGGCTAGCTTTACACCTGAAATAATTACACGGAAACTGTATTCATTTAAACACTGGTTGGCCCATGAGCTCTAGCCTTTTATTGGCTAGCTCTTACATATTGAGCTAACCCATTTTTAATAATCTGTGTAGCCCACGAGGTGGCTTACCAGGAAAGATCTTAACCTGCGTCTGTCTGGAGTGGGAGAATCATGGCAACCGACTGACTCAGCTTCTTTCTCCCAGCATTCTGTTTTGTTTACTCCGCCCACCTAATTTTCTGTCCTATTAGGGCCAAGCAGTTTTCTTTATTATTTAACCAATAAAACAACAGATAGAAAGATGACCCTCCTCCATCAGTGGTGACCACTCACCATAAAATAATTTCATTGTTATTTCATAGAAATACTGTTGCCACTCTTATAAATATGGCAGATATCTGATATGCAGTCCCCCAAAGGGTCACAACACACAGGTGAAAAACCATTGCTATAAGCATTTATCTTTATGCCATGGGCCCTGACTGCTCTCAGCCTTATTCAGAGACACTTCCTTTATTGGAGTGGGCAGGAGTCAATGCAGAAAAGCATAGCTGTCAAATTATGGAGATGAGACTGAGTGTTTAACCTAAATAGACTATCTTTATGAATTCCATATCTCCTGGCAAGGCTAAACTAACATTTCAGAAGAGGAGGCAGAAAGAAGTGCTGGGTTATAAGAAGTGCTGTGATGTGCTGTCTTCTGGATATATTTCTACTCTTGTCCTCACCAACTCCTGCACCAGACCTGCATAAGAAATGCATGAGATCAAACCAGTCAAAACTTCCACATCAATGAGAAAGGTACTATTCAGGACCCGTCCCTTATTGAGAAGCTATTGGCTGGAGATAGCTGTTGATAGAAGGATTGTCATTTTCCAAAATGTGGCCTACTTGTAGGTTTACCACGCCTGGTGCATGCGTACTATGGCAGTACTAATTAGACTTCGTCAGTCACAAAGAGTAAAGAACAGAAGTGAAGTTAGGAGGGGAAGATGTTGAAAAGGAGAAATGAAAAGTGAACATTATGTTGCATTGTGTACCTATAAGAAATTGTCAAACAATAAATCCTTTACATATTTAACACTCTTTGATTTTGGTCATATTTGTGTTCTTCAAACACTAGCTGAGGTGCCTATTTAAGTAGATTTGGTCCCAGGTTCTCCCAGCATCCCTCACCTGTTACTGGAGAATACTGCCATCCACCACCCTCTGCCCTGAATTCTCCAGACCAGATACTGGGGCTGGGCTGCCCTTCTCCCAGTTACTCTATTTGTTTGTTTGTTTGTT
>NW_004949104.1:3903361-3916749 GCF_000317375.1 Microtus ochrogaster
TTCATGAAGCTTGAATCTGAGTTCCAGAGTCTGGTTCTTCAGCTGTCACTCTCCTTTACCGGCTTTCTAACTACTTCTCTCTCATCTATTCCATATAAGTATCTCTCTTGGCCCTGGCGTACTACACCTTCCATGGGCAAATTTCTTTACTAAGACCCTTACCCTGCAAGTTTTTCTCTTGTTCTTGAAGTCTGCTTTGCCTCTGGCTAGCCTTGTGAAATTCTCTACTAAGTTTCAAATTCCATCTCCTCCCTGTTGGAGTTGCAATTCAGAGAGAATTAGTCTTTTGTATTTATACAAAATTTGTGAATCCATACATCTACAGACACAAAGCCAAAGCATATTTTTATGATTATTTCGATATGATCCAAAAAGGAAAAGCAAGAGACAAATTTTATAATTAACTCAACTTTCAGAATTATATACACCTAAAGATAAAACACTAATTGCTCATACTACCTATACTAATCTCTACTTTTCTAATATCTCAAAGTCATTATCTTCATTGATAATCAATCTATTCTGATGAGAGTATCAGCCCATTTCAATAAATTTACCTTCAAGTTGTTACATATTAATTACTTATGTATCAAATATTTGTCAGCAAACATTTCTATTTTTAGGACTGAAAGTTTATTTCTTCTCTCTCTCTGGAGGGCAGATGACCAAGAGTGGAGAAACCCATGTCCAATAACACCAAAATGTAACAATTAGAACCTCTCTACTAATTTGTGGAAGGGATAAAAAACATCTGAGATTCACAAACCCATAGGGAATAGGCTGTGGCTTTTGGAGTATTTATCTTACCCTAACTTTTCCTTTTAGACTATCTCGTTGTTTTCTCTAATGACACAGTATGTCTTTATCAATATATCGCCTACTCATTGCCATGTTTTCTTTCCTGTGTGCCTAAACTATGCAAAAATAATGAATCTTTACCTCAAAACACAAATTGCCATCAAAAAGCTGGTATTTATGTATGTGTTATCACTAGGGCAGTTGGTAAAATTACTAAACTTTTCTACATTGTGATTTAGTTTCCCCATTCTTAACACAGGTCTATTAACATTTGAGAGAAATGTTTTAGTTAATTGGAGAATTAACTAAAAAGACATGCATGTAAAGCAATTAACCTAATACCTAGCAGTGGGGAAACCATAAATAATGTTAAGAAAATAGGCAAATTTTGACTCATACTCCCACTAATAGAAAATAATATTTATTATTGGTCTGTGCATTTTGCATACGCTAAATAATTACATTCATAAGCTGGCAGTTGCCTGATAAATGGCTCTGTTTTAGTGAGCCAATTAAAATGTTATTATAATGAAATTCAGACCACCATATAGCCATTGTTGTGACTATACTGCAAAAACCATAACAAAATATTCAAAAATGGACATTTCCTCAATATAGTTAAAAGTAAAAGAAGCCTCAGAATAAAAAAAACAGTCTATAATTTGCTTTTCTCAGTGGAAACTAATATTATGTTTATATTACATCACACATAACATAATTAGAAGAATAATTGAGCCAAATGAATCATAGATCTAAATCTGATCATTAGAAGGCACCATGCTGATAATAAAGGGTTTGCATGCTTTTTTCCTTTTTCTTATTTTAAGATCAGATTTCTCCTGTCATTTAGTAGGTAAGCTTGGTGTCTATTCAGGGGTTTATTTTATTAGCCAATGCTTTAATATCATGATACATTTTATGTGAACGATGAGCCTTGAATTAATTAACTATTTCAAAGAGGACTCTGTAACATGGACAACTGTTTCTAATAAACTTATTTACAACTAACTAATGTGCACTTCATTGCTTGTCAAAACATTAGGAATTGTATTGTTGTTCCATGTAAAAGATAATTAACTAAAATTTCCCTAGGAAGTGTAAACAGAAAAAAAACTGCTAAATAAGGGCTCGATATTCTATATTTAGTCTCTGTTTGATTTTAGAAATGAATTCAAAATGTCTTCTGCTCACATAAAATAAAATATTTCAAGCATAATATCTCCATGTCTGACTGAATCATTTTTGAATTAAGGGTAACAAGTGTAAACAAAGTATATAAAACAGGCTCATCTATTAAATAATAAAACATAATACATATTTTTATTGGTAACTAAGATTCAAATCCTAGTGTTTTGATGCGATGATAATGTCCAAATTTTAGTATAATGAAAAACTGAAAGTAAAGATACTTCACAGCTATAATGTAGAAAGTTTTATGTTCTTTAATTCTGCGGACCGTCTGAGTATTTAGTGACTGCCTTCTTGCTCTAAGGCAACTGGAAGTATCATCTATGTTGAAAGTAAATACATTCAACATCACTTTAAAAGCACCAAAAATTATAGAAGCTCAAATTACCACCATCAACGTGTATTTATTAATTGGCTAATTAGAATTAGAATTCTAATTAACCTCATAATATTCCAATTTTTCTCATTAGAAATAATTTCTACATAGTCTAGGCTTGAAAAAAAACACACAAATTCCAGTAGCAGGAAGGTAGAGTCAGGCAGAACTCTGTGAGTTCAAGGCCAGCCTTCCCTATGTAGTGGGCTACATAGTAAGATGGCTATCTGAAACACACACACACACACACACACACACACACACACACACACACTCCTTCCCCACTGGTTAGATTTCATAAGTTGTTCTTTATGCAGCTGAAGGGGAAAAGTACCATTCAAATCAAGAAAGACAGTTGTGCTCACTTGGAAAGTACTGACATGACTATTTTGAGATTAACTAACCACTTTCTGTTTGGGTTTGAGGCTTATTTCATAGAAAGAAACCCATTCCTGGTACAGTAGAGCAGGCCAGAGGAAAAACCACAATTGTTGTCTTGCTGAAGGCATTTATCAAACTGCCTTTTAAATTTCATAAAATTTTTTAACATAAATTTAAAGTTTATCTTTATTCCCGTAGACTTTGCTCTTCTCAACCATCTCAACCTATGCAAGATGGGTTTTTTGTTTTTGTTTTTTACAGTGGGCAAATAATTATTAAACTGCTGACCCCAAAGGGAATATCTATATCAACCCTTCCAAGGCTCAAGGAAGATCACAGAAGAGGAATCACAGCGAGGGTAGCTGCCAAAGAGGGGGCAAAGTGCTGTGAAATGCTGTTCTGGTTATGACATGAATCAGTTGTGGGTGTCTATGCACAACCTGCTCAGGATTCAGCCTGTTGATACTCTACTGTGGATCCAAGATGGATTTTTTTTTAACCTTTCCCTTTTGTTAGGAGCTATTTTCACTTAACAGCTGGGGAGAATCAGTTTCTTCAGTGGTATGGCTACTGTAAATGTCTATGCTTTGGTAAATGGTCACAACTATGATCACACAATCAAGCTTCATTAAACAACTGAGTCAGACAGCAAACTAGGAAGATGAATGAAAATAGGAGGTTTACTTTTTGTCCTGGATGAAGAAAGGATTTAGAAAAAGTGGGAAAGAATAAAAAAGGTTACTAGAGGATGAAACTGACAAAAATATGTTTTATATATATATATATATATAGTATACACATTTAAGAATAAATTTAAAGAAATGTGGAAGTTTATATTATAAACTAAATAAATATCTAAAGTTAATATAAATAAGCTCTACTTATACCTTATTTATTAATCATAATAAAAATATTAAAAGGAATAAACTAACTAAAAAGATCACATTAAATAAGTCATTTTAATAAAAATGAGTTTATTCAGTAACACAGGATTTAAAAGAAAACTTAGCAACAATTGAGTGTTGCTGTTTTCTGTTCATGGCTTGACTGTTGGGTGCATTAACTCACAACAGCAGTGGCTACTGAACAAGACCTATGCAAGCCTGCTACACTGGCATTACAGGAAGCACTCAGATAAGGCTCATGAGGTCCCACCACTCACTGAAGAGATTTATGTAGTTAATAGTTGCTGAGGGAAGGGGAGGTAGTATCTAAGTTGTGTCGCCACTAATAAGTGGTCCTTGGGCAAGATTATTCCCACCTAATAGATCAAGGCACGTAACTGCCACCCACACTTAGAGGGTCTAGTTTGGTACCATGTAGGTTTCCCAGCTGTCAGTCCATAGTCCTTGAGCTCCTAATATTGGGTCAACCATCTCTGTGGTCTTCTCCATCATGTTTTTGACCCTCCTTGTTCATATGATCCTTCCTCTCTATCTTCAACTGAACTCCAGGAGCTCAGACCAGTACTTGGCTGTGGGTCATTACATCTTCCTCCATCGTTACTGGAGGTAGAGTCTATTATGACAATTAGGGTATTCACTAATGTGATAAAAGGAAAAGCCCTTTCATTAACCCTTTCCACTATTGCTAGGAGTTTTAACTGGGGTCATCCTTGTGGATTTCTGAGAATTTCTCTAAACACTAGCTTGAATCACCATACTGGCATTAATTTATTATTAAACCACTGAATATGGATAATGTAGTATTTAAAAGGCCTATGGAAACATAGTATAAAAGATTGTGAATAAAGAATTATCAATAAACGATTAAAGTAATTTTCAAAATTGTGAGCTGGCAAAATTGTAACTCTCATTGGAGAAGTAGTAATGTTATCTTAGTTATGAACATAGGTCGTATTTACACCAAGGATGATCATAATACCTCTAAATGCTGGATTTATCAATTGTTACCATTAGAACTTAATGGTGTTAAGAAAAAAATATATACTATCAAGAAAGACAAAGGAGCTGGATGATGGCAGGAAGAATTATAAAGTAGTTTCTTCAGGGAGTTTCTCAGTGAGAAGGTGATACCTGAATGCAGGCTGCCCCAAATATATTGAGGAAGCCATGAATATATTGGAGGAAGAGTATACTGAAGCTACAAATGGGTGAATACAATAGAGAAAGACAATAGTATGAAGGTTATCATCTTTAAAAGTGAATTTAACAAATACTGTACCTGTGAATACAACCATTATTAACATAGCTCAAATAGATTTATTCTGTAATAGATCAACAGAGTAGTTGACATCAATTACTTTGAGCATTAGAAGTATGCCACTGACAATTAGTAGTGATTAAGAATAAATAGGAAATATTGTATGCCTCTACTTAGAATTCACATTAGCCACCTGTATTCAAGGCTTGTATGGGGAGAACTCTACATATAATATAGACATGAAGACTTGAAAGATTACAGTTCAGAGAGTTCTGAAGAAAGAAATCAGTAATTAATGTCAACAGGAGTTTACCAAATTTGAAAGAACATTAACATTTGCTTATACTCAAATGTATGTACCCTAGTAATAATTTCTGTTGCTACAATGAAGCACCAGGAGAGGAAAGGGTTTGTTTGGCTTACACTTTAAAAGAGTAGTCAATCAATGGAGAGAGTCAGGAAAGGAACTCAAACAAGATGGGAAACTGGAAGCAGGGGATAATAAAGAGGTCATGACAGTGTGATCCTTATTAGCTTGCTCTTTGGGGCTTGCTCAGTCTGCTATTTCATAACACTCAGCTGTACCAATCCAGAGGTAACTCCAATTGCAAGGGACTGGGTCCTCCCAATGATTTACTAATTAAGAAATTGCCATGATTGATATAGGTATTCCTTCGGTATGCTATGAATACCGCTGGTTAATAAAGAAGCTGCTTTGGGCCTATTGCAGTGCAGAGTAAGGCAAGGAAGGAGTTCCAAACAGACAGAGGAGGAGAGAGTAGGCAGAGTCAATGAGACATCATGTAGCCACTGCTGAAGGGGAAGTTTACTGGTAAACCACAAGCACTGTGGTAAAATATGAAATAACGAAAATGGGTTAATTTAAGATATAAGAGCTAGCTAGCAATACACTTAAGCTATTGGCCAAGCAGTGTTTTAAATAATATTGCTTCTTTGTGGTTATTTCGGGTCAGAGCAGCTGGGAAACAAATGATATAGTCACAAATAATATAAAATATCTTAGTATAATTCTAACCAAGAAAGTGAAAGACCTGTATTATAAGAACCTACTTGAACACATTGGCACAGGAGACCACTTCCAAATATAATCCCAACAGCACAGACATTAAGAGAAACAATTAATAAATGGAACCTTCTAAAACTGAAAATCTTCTGTAAAGCAAAGGATATGGTCAACAAGACAAAATGACAGCCTAAGAATGGGAAAAGATCTTCACTAACCCCACAACAGACGGAGGTCTGATCTCCAAATTATACAAAGAACTCAAGATACTGGTTACCAAAAGTACACATAATCCAATTTTTAAAAAAAATGGAGTATAGACCTCAACAGAACTCTCAACAAAGGAATCTAAAATGGCTGAAAGACACTTAAGGAAATGTTCAACATCATTAGGCATCAGAGAAATGCAAATCAAAACAACTCTGGGATTCCATCTTATACCTGTAAGAATGGCAAAGATCAAAAACATTGATGACAACTTATGCTGGAGAGATTGTGAGGTAAATGAAAGACTTTGGCATTGCTGGTGAAAATGCAAGCTGGTACAGCCCCATTGGATGCCAGTGTGGTGATTTCTCAATAAATTGGGAAACAACCTTCCTCAAGACCCAGTAATACCACTTTTGGGTATATATCCAAAGGATGCTCAATCATGCCACAAGGACATGTGCTCAACTCTGTTCATAACAGCCTTGTTTGTCATAGCAGAACCTGGAAACAACCTAATGTGGGTTTCAGCCTTCATTAGAAAAGTGCCAAGAAACCAATTATGAGTGAGTACATCCCATGTTCATCTTTTTGGCACTGGGTTTTGATCCTACTTCATGTTCTGGCTTTGTGGGAGCCTAGCCAGTTTGGATGCTCACCTTCCTAGACCTGGATGGAGAAGGGAGGACCTTGGACTTTCCACAGGGCAGAGAACCCTGACTTCTCTTCGGACTGGAGAGGGAAGGGGAGAGGAGTGGGGGGAGGCGGAATTTTTTTCAATAAAAATTAATAAATAGATAAATAAATAAATAAATAAATAAATAAATAAATGTGCCAAGAAAAGGTGACTATAAAGTGTTAAATCCAAAATGGCTACAGATATCTCCACCATTATCCCATCTTCAAGGCTCTGGGAACATCTGGGAATGATAGAAAGATTTTAAGAGGCAGAGTTTTGAGATGATTATTGGAGGGCAGGAAAAAGTGGACGTACTCATATTCATAGCAATTTTGCTATATACAAAAGACATTATAAGACCAAGCCAGGCAGTTTCCCACCAAGAATAGGGGAAAAACACAGGAAACTTCACCATGAGCTAATGACCAATCAACAGTTGGTGGCTACTAGAAAATGAACCCTGGTTTATTTTCATGCTCCATATGGACCTCACACATCTGTCCATATGTGCAACTCAAATTTAAAAAAAAAAAGATACTAAAGATTAAGGAGGAGAAGAAGAAGGAAAGAGGAAGAAAATGAAACAAAGTTGTGAGGTGCACATGTTGCATGTTGTGGGTGTTCAGGAAGAGTTGGAGGGATGATGTATGTGATGTTTTGAATTGGAAATATATCCTATTGGCTCAGGTACTTGAACAGTTGATGCTCAGATGTTTGTGCTGTTTCAGGGGGTTTAGGTTGAGCACTCTTGCCTGAAGAAGTTTGTCACTGGATGCAAAATCTATGTCATATAGTCTCTCTTTACTTCTAGTTTGTTTTCTGCACTTCAGGTTTATAATTGCAGATATGATTTCTCAGCTACCGCTTCTGCAACCACAGAGTGGACTTTTATATTTCTGGACCTATAAGTCAAAACAAACTCATCATTCTGCAAATGAGCTTGGTCATGGTGTCTTACTACATCAATAGAAAAGTAATACAGATAAGGGTATGAATATAAAAAATATATAAACAAGTATAAAAACAGCATAGAGCCTCTGCTTATTAAAACATTTATTCTTTATGAAAAAATGACAATTTACACTTGCAGAATTAATTGTATACTATCACATTTTATAAACAGTATGGAATTTCTTAGCCCAAATTAGTAAATGAAGATATAAATTACAGTATACTTTATAACATTTGTGGATGAAACTTAAAATAATTCAAATCACTAATATTTTTAAATGGCATGTTCTTTTAAGTGAATTGAAATTAAGAATACTTTCATCTAGGTTTATCTCTGTCCATGAGGGTGCTACCTGAGATTTAAAGTTTATCCAACCAAAATCAGTCTTGACTTACAATATAATTAGAATGTCAAATCAAACACATTTACTTGTTTTGGCTTCACTTGAAGTCCCAAAGCGCAGCAATACCAAGAGCTTTGTTAAAACGGTATGTGTCTATAAATGAGTCAAGATCATTTTATTCTGCCTGGTCTTTTTACATTTCTTTTAGAGTAACAATAAGCAAGAACCTCCACTTTCCTTGGAAAACAATCCATTTCTATCAGCTGCTTGCAGATTCTTCCTCTCGTATGTTAGTGGTGACTGAATCATCAGAGTGAGATGTCTCAGTTGTAATGCTGGATTTCTTTAGTATCAGCTGGAGAACTGGACAGAAAACAATCTTTGTTTGATTCTGCTCTACTACATATATTTGAGATAAGGCATTAGCTTTTTATGAGCATACAAGGAATTGTTGATGATGAAACAGTGTAAGAAATTCCTTAGCAGGAAGAAAGACATAATACTTCAGATGCCCAAACCAGTGAGAGACTGAAGAAAGGGAAACATACTGCAGCACAATAGAATGAGCAAAACCCACAGATGAGCCATGCGTTGAGGTGCAGAAAGCCTAGGAAGCTAATAGAAAGTTTCACTGCACCATTGGCTATCTTTCAGACCAACAAAAGCAATCCTCTTTAGAACAGGAATAACATTAGGGAAGTCATAATTACATGGGTGGGCACCTCAAACTACAAATCCTATGGATTCACTAGGCCCTCTGTGATGTGTATTATAAGTGAAATGTAAGGTGGTTTACCTCACGGGTACAAAACCAAACACAGGGAAAAAAAAGACAAAATTTATACTTAAAATATTCACTTCTTCACTATCTTCATATCTGGTAAGTCACTGAGGTTCTTTAGGCAGCATTAAACACAATGATATTAGGAGGTTACAATGGCTCAATATGTCTTGGCAGAGCCCATTTAATATGGTAATGAGAAATATATTGCTATAGATAACATCTGTGAAGTAATAGAAAAGGCCACAATGTGACTAAAAATAATGACGGAAAGGAGATTTATTCTTATTCTAAAGTGTTGAAGTTATTATGAATCAGTCTCCATTTTTTTTCTACACAGAATTAAAATTATGGCCTGACTCAGAAAGATAGATGAGGACTAAATTGGACAATTATCACTTGCTGTGGCCCAAACAATGTAGTCGGCTCACCAGCCTACCAACATTGTATAACAATGTGTTGTGTTTTTTAATGTAGTTAAAAATTGGTTACAAAAGCTCAATACGGCTGTATTATTAGAGAAACAATATTAATTTAAAGTTTTATTTTCTGAAACATATTATAGATGTCAAATTAGAAATTAAAAAATTCAGGTAATATAAAATTTAGATAATACTTCATTTCAAGTTAGTTTTATATTATAGAAAAGAAACAATGGATTGATGCTCAATATTAAATTTTTCTTATTTTCTGGACCAGTTTGTGGGTTGAATTGTCTTTTCTTTTCCAGAATTTCAAATTGTCTGGATGAATGTTTATAAATAACCCATATCTTTTTTTCTTAAATTCTTTTTGATATTTTTAAGATTTATTTTAAATACGTGTATGAATACATCTCATATATATATATATGCTGAGAGAGTCCAGAAGAATGAATGGGATCCCCCAGAGCTAAAATTACAGGCAGCTGGACTGAGAAACATTCATGTCCTCTGTAAGATCGGTAACTGTTTTTGAGCAATCTCTTCAGCTCCCTATTGTTTCAAAGATTCATTTACTATTTACTCCTGTGTATGGTGTGTGTTTAAGTATATAAGTGTGCACACATGCATGAGTTGCTTACAGAGGCCAGAGGAAGGCATTGATCTCCTGGAGCTCATGGTACAGGCAAAGACATTTGACATGGGTGCTGGGAACTGATCTCTGGTCTTCTACAAGATCAACCAACAGTCATTAATTAAAGCTACCTTTATAATAATATTATGTTAAACTTCAGTTTGAAAACTCTGATGAGAACTAGGGAGATAGATCAGCAGAGCGTTGCTGTTTAGGTGTGAGGACCTGAATTCAGATAGCCAGCATTCAGATAAAAGTTTGATGTGACCATATATACCTGTAACTCCATCATTGAGGTAGAAAAGAAGCAGGGATTCCTAAGGCTTTCTAGCAGGCCAGCCTAGCAGGAAAACAGCAAGCTCTTTGTTCAGGAAGAGACCTTGTTGGGAGGGGATTAGGAAAGGAGAGCATGCTAGAGTAGGGTAAAAGATGTCCTCCACAGGCCTCACAAAATGTGCATGCCAGCATGCACACACGTTGGTACACATGCTTATATCACACACACACACACACACACACACACACACACACACACGCACGAGACTGAGACAGCGATAGACAGAGAAGACACAGAGAGAAAATTACAAAATAATCAGATGAAAAATACATTTTAGGGATCAGCCACTAATGTATTTGGGCATAAATGAGATTGTTTTTCTTTTGTATTTTTACCTGTTTGATTCAAACAGAGTTCTTAACTGCTCCCCTTCCTTAGCATCTTCTTATATAGTGGGTTTATATAGCAGGATTTTTTTTCTTAACATTTCTCTGAACCTGCTATGTGATATGGATATGCTTAATCCACTCAGCTAATCTGCTTTACCACCTGCTCTTTAAATATAGGTGTGTCCACTCAAATTCCTTAATCCGCCTATTCTCCCACACCACTTTCATCCCCTTAACACTGCTCCCATACTCATGTTTTTGCAGTTGGTTACCAAAGTTATGTGGTTTCTCACACATCTACGTAATTCACTTACATAATAAGTACTGTCACCACCACGGGGACCAGAGAAAACTCAGTAATTTTCCCCCACTAGACTTGAGTGTCTGCAGTACATCTGCTACACTGTTCTCCATTGTTTCAGTTCTACCTGATTTGATTGACAAGTCCTTCCCTTCTTATAGCTCCAGTCTAGTACCTTGCTCTTCCATATATCACATTTCTCTCCAAACTGGACACTAAATTTTCAACTACTCCACAAATTCCTACTCTCCTTTGTGGCTTTACCACCATTTCTATCTTAAAATCTGAATCCCAAAAATAATCAAGGCAGTTTGGTATCAATTCGTATCACAGGGGAAATACACATTAATTTACCATTTTCTCTTACCCACAATTGTTGTAAACTTGATCTAATAGGAAAGTAATAGCTTATGTTTCTATGAACAAAACCAAATCCTGAGACAGTAGGGTGGAGCTGCCCAACACTTCCAATGTCTAATGTTTAGGAAATCACACTGGTACCCTGGAATAGTATGTCAGGTCTCCTGGTGCTCTGGTAGTTTTGTTCAATATCATTTTTCCTTCTGGCCTTTATTTTTTTGAAAAAGCATTCACTTCACACGTATATCCTAAGGAAGTTTTCCCAGGGTTTCGCTTTGGAGGATGGAGCCATTAATATTGCTAACGAAACCTCTGTGGAAGATTAATGTGATTAAGTCCCTCCTTGCCCATCTTTCTGCAGCCCCTCTTTTATATATGATTTATAGCTTTGATAAAAATGAAAGTATGAGAATTTCCATAATGTTTCTGTCTTCTGGGCCTAAGTTCTTCATAACTGGGACCTCTTCAAAGACCATGTTATCTTTGATTCCAATCACTTATTGCTTTTTGGCAAGAAATATTCAATAAATACTCCTAATTATGTAAAATCTTAAGTCAGTTCTAGTCTTATGGCTACAATTAGACCTATGGGATATATAATCTTAAAGCTACTGATAATATTAATTACCCACAGTACTACACACAGCCTGTTAGCTTTGCTGCTCACACTTCTATTTTGTAGCACCGTCTTCCTGTCACCTAAAAGCAATAACATGTTTCTCAGTGATTGTTGTGAGACACAGTGTTCAGCTCCTCGCATTATCTCCATTGCTCCGTGTGTGAAAAGACAGAACGACAGTGATATCAGCACGAACTTCATAAAACATAAACTCACTTCAACAGCTTGCATGCACATTATGGTTCTTAAGAATATTATATACTTGGAATTTATAGAAAAATAAACTTTCGTGCTAGTATTTCAAGAAAAAAATGAGAAAATTTTAACTAGATATTTTTAGTAAATTTTTATGATTTATAACATATTAGGTGGTTCAGATGGCTCCGTCCATGAACCCACACTGTAGAAGGAGAAAAACAAGTTCCTCTGATTTCCACACAATGTCTGAGATTGCATGCACAGGTGTGCATATACAGAGGAGCGCGTGCTCACACACACACACACACAAATAAAATTTAAAAATTTTAAATAATCATACTTTATGACATTACATACAAATATAAGTTTTCAAAAATTCATTATTGACGTGCTCACTAACTGGTACTTCAGATACCTTCCCAGCAAAAACAGAACTGCCATTCTAGTGACTGGAGTACCATACAGCAGCTCTGCTGAGTGTTAACTATTCCCGTGCTGCTCTTTCTCGTGGTGCATTTGTTTTACTTCTGTAATAGTTCAGTATTCCAGCACAGGAGTCTGAGGAGTGTGAAAATGTCAGAGTGCAAAGGGTGGCTGGCTCCTTGCATTGTGAGTCCACATTTACTACATCAACGTCGATCATGCTGTCATCCCACGAAGACACATCGACTTAAAATCTTCCTGATTCAGTTTGTATGTAAGAAAAATGTATTATGCAAAATAAAGAATTGCCAGTCAAGAGGTAAATGCTGCTAAATGTCAGTTGACAAAATCACCAGAGCTTTCACAGGGGGAAACTATATATTTTTACTATATGTCAGAATATTAACTGAAAGAACGATTTCAGAGAAGTGTAGCAGAAACCTCACTACATGAGAATTTCTAAAATGCAAGCTTCTTGGAAAACAAGTGATTGAAGGAAACTTTTTCTTTCAACTATTTAGATAGGATTGTCCAAATCTCATAACAAGATTCAATATTAGTACCACTATCATATTTAACCACTTGTGAAGAAATATTAACTTATAAAAAAAAGCATAAGTGGGGCTGGAAAAATGGCTCAGAGGTTAAGAGTACTGACTGCTCTTCCTGAAGTCCTGAGTTCAATTCCCAGCAACCACATGGTGGCTCTCAACCATCTGTAATGAGATCTGGTGCCTCTCTGGCATGGAAATACACAGACAGTAGGATATGCACAATAAATAAATCTTTTTAAAAAGAAAAGCATAAGTTTTTCGTGAAAATGAGTAGGAAATGACAATCGCTGAAGAATCACAAGGACAGGAATTTATTTAT
>NW_004949104.1:3916849-3917372 GCF_000317375.1 Microtus ochrogaster
AGCAGGAAAAAAAATGACATTTTGACATTTTCATAGCATCTGCTCCTCCCACCTATGTTCTAACCTATCAGGTCAAGCAGCTTCTTTATTTAATCAACCAATGACCTTCCTCCATCATTTATCCTGCAGACAATACGCTGAGGGACGAGGAAGAGGCTCCAACATAGGAGCAGTTGTTTCAGGTGTGCAGAGCCCTGGGTTCAATCCATAGTACTGAAATTAAATATTTGCTCTGAAAATACAAAACTGCAAGAGGAAATACATTTTAACTAAATATTAAAATTCCAAACTTATTAGAGATTTGACAGTTTCCATTTTGTTAAATTTAAAAGTATCATCACACAGATAGGATTATACAAGATAATTCATAAATTTTTCGTTCGTGTTCTTTTTAGTAGAGTTGATTGTGTGTTGCAGGAGAAAGCAGCTTGTTGGTTTCTGCTGCTCAGTTCCCAGTCGCTCAGCTAGCTTAGCCCCGAAATAATCACACAGAAACTGTATTAATTAAATCACTACTTGGCCC
>NW_004949104.1:3917603-3918548 GCF_000317375.1 Microtus ochrogaster
TATATATTTGAATTTTAGAATTAATCTTCCTATCTGGCTTCAGAGTTCTTTATTAGTTTTCTTACATAGAATTGCTCTATTAGTTAAAATTGAGTTTCTCTCAAAATTTAATGTGTATGTGCTATTTACTTGAAGAGAATCCATTCTTAGTTATCATTTTATCAAATCTAATTGCCTTAAACTTAGTGGCTTACAATTACAGCTTATCATGTCCTGTTCATACGATTTTCTGCATCTGGAATTTGGACAGGACTTGGAAAGAGAACTATGTCCCACACAGATTTAACTAATCCACCCTGGAACTCAGCTGTGAGTACACTGTCCTAGTGCATATGAACTTAAGGATTTGGAATGGGATGGGATGCTAGAAATCTCCGTCTCCAGCTGGACTACGAGATTCAGCACTTGAGCAGTTTGCATAGCATCTCAGGATCCAGGAAAGCAAACTGGAAGCCTCCAGGATCTAAAGGCAGATCTGGCACAGCAGAGTCGTTTCTGCTCTGTGATCCATTGATGCTACAGGGTTGTCCTTCAGTATCTATTGAGGATTTGCACCATGACATCAAAGATAACAAAACCCAAGAATATTCTGTTCTCTAAAATGCAAAAAGTTGTAGTATGGCATATAAGCTGCTTATTTCCCTTTATTACTTAAAACTCGCAATACATTTACTTAGGAAACCCACCACAAGCTAATATTGTAAAAAAAAAAATGTCTCTAAAGTATGGTTTAGAGAAGAATGAAAAACGTTTCCACAAGTCAGTACAAACTTTATTTTAAGCAATATATTGCCAATCTATATTCGTTTGTGTTTCAGCTTTGGGAATACATAAACTCAGAATACCAGATAGTCTTTATTAATCATTATTGCCACACAGTTACCAAAATGTAAGAAGAAATTCTGTTTTCCAAAGGGAAGACACAGTAAAGGAATCATGGCTTCA
>NW_004949104.1:3918973-3926467 GCF_000317375.1 Microtus ochrogaster
CTCCCTCTCTCTTTCTCTGTCTCAAAAAGAAACAAAGCAGAAAAAGTCAAGACAAAAGAAAATGAAGTAACAACTACTACAAAATATCATTGAGTTTGTATTATGTTGGTCAGAATTAGACTTACCCTAGTGTGTGTTGATGTACCTAGTAACACTCCATATGAGAAAACAGATTTAAACATTGCCGTGAGTTAAAAATTGAAGAAAGCTTCTTGGTTATGGGTGGAATAGGTGTGTGCATATTCATAATGTGTCTGGAAGACACATTTTTCTTGGAGTTACTTATCACTTATGCATCTTATAATAAATATTTCCACCTCTTCTTCTGCATGGATCCCTGAACCTTGAGGGAAGGGTTTTGATGAAAACATCTCTTTTAGGATTGAGTGAGTGTTCAAAAGTCCCTCACTTACTGTACACTACCAAGTTGTGAGTCTGTGTTAGTTCTCATCTATTGCACGTACCCTCTCTAATGAGGGATGAGTAAGTTACTTATCTAGGAGCAAAAGTTTTTATTGTAGAAAAATAGTATTAGGTTTCCTTGGGCCCTTGACTTATGTAATCTCATGTTCTTGGCATTTTAGCAGTAGCTGTTGTGATTTTCATCTAATCAAATTTACAAAAATTCCTTTGCTTTGTGGCTAATATCCACTTATGAGTGAGTGCATACCATGTTCATCTTTCTGGGTCTGGGTTACCTCACTCAGAATGATTTTTCTAGTTCTATCCTTTTGCATGTAAATGTCAAGATATCATTGATTTTTACCACTGAGCAATATTCTGATGTGTAAATATGCCACATCAGAGTACTACTCAGCAGGAAAAAAAATGACATTTTGACATTTTCATGCAAACTGGATGGAACTAGAAAAAAAGGATATTGAGCCTACAGTTCATGATCCTAGAGAAGCTAAGTAACAAGGTTAACCCGAAGAAAACATAAACAGAGTCACCTGGAAGGGGGAAACCGAGAAGATTGCCTGACAAAATTGGGAGCACGGGGGTGGGGGTAGTTAGGAGGGCGAAGATGGGAAAGGAGGGGATAAGGGGAGCGGGGAGGATAACTTGAAGAGGCAGGATAGTCGAGATGGAGGAAGGACAGAGATGGAAGCAAGTAAAACGATACTTGAATTAGGGAGCCATTATGGGGCTAGCAAGAAACCTGGCACTAGAGAAATTCCCAGGAATCCACAAGGATGACCCCAACAAAGACCCTAAGCAACAGAGGAGAATGTGCCTGAGCTGCTCTTGTCCTGTAGTCAGAGTGATGAATATCTTAAATATCACCATACAACCTCCATCCAGCAACTAATGGAAACAGAGGCAGAGACCCACATCAAACTAAGCTTCCAATGTTCAGCTGCAGAGTGGGAGGAAGGAGAATATGAGCAAAGAGGTCAAGACCATGATGGGTTCACCCTCTAGAACAGTTTACCTCAGCTAATAGGAGCTCACCAACTCTAGCAGGACAGGTAAGGAAACTGCATAGGTCCAAACTAGTTCTGAATATGGGTATCAGTTTTATGGCTGGAGAAGATTGAGGGGCCGCTGGTAGTGGCTTTTTTGGAACCTGCTCTCTTTAGATGGACACCTTGCTCAGCCTAGATACAGTAGGTAGGGCCTTGGACCTTCCACAAATCAATATGTGCTTTATTCCTCTCTGAGGAGTAGGTGGCATAGGAGAGAAGGTGGAGGTAATGGAAGATGGAGAGGAAGTGGGAACTGAGATTGGTATGTAAAATGAAAAAAGATAGTTTGTTTTCTTTAAAAAAAATAATAAATAAAATAAAAAATAATTTACCAAAAATCAAACTTAAAAGTAGTGTTTTCTCTCATAACATTTGTGCTGCTATTGCAACCAGTATTTCTTGTAGACTGAATACTAGCAAATTTCAAGGTTTATAGTTAAGCAATATTGATTGTCACCTTTTCTTCCTGTAGCATGAACAGTACCTTCTAGTACCATGAACACTACATAGTAAGGCTTAAGCATCTAGTTAGCTACCAGCTAAATTTCTCTTTTTGGATGATGAAAGTAAGTGATATCTTCAGCAGTTGATCTTCACCAGCAGCTTGTGGGGAGTAATTGCTCTGGCCTGTGATGTTTGTAGATTTCCATGGGGTCCATTTGATTAACAATACAGCAAGATGTACATGAATCTTGGAAAAGAAGTTTTGATTAATGTCATAAGATATTTATTCACAACAGTGTATTCTGTACTATTTAATGATTCCATTTAGGTTCTTTTAATATATGTATATGTTTTAGGAAGCTTTTACATTAGTAAGTTTTCACATGGTTTTTCAAAGGAACTTTAATAATAGTTGTCCATCCACATATTCCCCTTCGTTTCCATTCTATCAAATATCCCTCTTTATTTAATCCTCCTATTCTAGTTTTCCCTTTGGATTTCCATAACAATATATTATAGTTCTTCTTCCTTGAAAGATCCTTTACTCCACTCAATTCCTTACTAGGTAGTTAACCTATGTCATTATTCAGATTGTAACACACATGTTAAAAACTGAAAAGCTAGCATCCATATATAAGAGAAAATATGCAATACTTGTCTTTTGGTGTCTAGGTCACCTAATTCAGGATGATTGATTTTAGCTATGCCCATTTACTTGGAAATTTCATAGCTCCATATGTTTTAACAACTGAATACTATCCTATCATGTAAATGCACTAAATTTTCATTATTCAATGATGCATTTCTAGGCTATTTCCAACTACTGAATATTATGAATAGAGGAGCAGTGAATGTGGATAAGTATATATCAAGTAGAGTGTACAGTCCTTTGAATATATGCCCGTGAGTGGCATAGCTAGATCATAAGGTAGATCTATTCCCTGCTTCCACAGGAACCGCACACTGATTTTCATCACAGTTGTACAAGTTTTTATCCCACCAGCAATGGTTAAGTACTCCCCATCTTCTTTTCATCCTTGTGTTATCATGTTTTATTGATTTTACACATTCTGAATGGTGAAATTTCAAAGTATTTCTAATTTGTATTGGTCCAATTGATAGGCATGTTTAGGATTTAAGTTTGTCTTAGTGATTTGTATTCCGTCTGTTGAGTACTCTCTGCTTAATTGTATATCACATTTTTAATTGGGCTATTTGTTTTCTTGATGCTTTGTTATTATATATATAATATATATATGATATAAATAGATGGATAGACAGATGATTGATTGATTGATATATTAGATGTGAATCTTATATTTATTTTTACAGCAGACTTGATTAACCCAAAACTGAAAATGAATACAAATATCCATTATGCATTTTTAGTACATTTGGTAGATCAGATTATGATTAATGCAAATTTGTAAGTCGTAGCTTGCTATGACTGGCCTTTAACATTTGTGTTGATGAACATTCTTTATCTGATATGTATTTCCCTCCAATAAAATTGTCCCTAATATACTATGTCCATTCAATCCTAATATTAAAGTTATTGATCAAGTATACATTCCTGTCATTTTTTATTTGTTCATGAACAGACAAAAAGACTTACAAAGAGACAAATGATTTATAGATAGATAGATTGATAGATACATAGATTGATATATAGATAATAAATATAAATGACACATATAGCTTGTGTCATTTGCAAATGGAGTTAGGTCATAAATTTCCCTTTCTGAACTTGCTCAGCAGAACCTCTGGGACACTGTTGTGCTATTGATCCTTGCACGTTTAATCTTTACTTGAATAAACATGTATTTCTTCTGCAGGCAATGTTTGCATCTAATTCATTTTTACACTATAAACTGGCATTGAATATGCTAAGTAATTGTCAGTTTTATGAAATCTTGAGCCTATTTCTACTTGTGGAAAAGGAATTAATTGTAGGGATCTGCATCACGACTGACTTTGTTATTTAGTGGCTGTGAGTCTCCAAGAAAATAAATGTTCATAGACCAGAGTCAAAACATTTTGCATACTTTAGGATACTGTTTCAGATTAAAATGAATTGTGATATGCAAGCTACATAGAAATGATAATTATTAGCCATTATGATCAAGGTATGTCCAAAAGATATTAAGTTAAGTAGTACTCTAAAGTGCAGCATGAATATTGGTAAATTGTTTTGTAGTAAGTTCTTGTCAGGGTAGAATTTAATATTTTGATTTTTGTGACTCAATCTAGTAGGTAACATTAACTTGAGTTTATAAAACGATCAGGAGTAGATTTATGTGACATGGTCATAAGGAAGATTTGAAACTCCCAGTGCTTTGTAGTACTAAAACACAAAGACTCATTAGGGCATATTAACATGTCCATGTTTCTAAAGAGAATGCTGTGATCTGGGTATCTATTACTCTATCAATGTTAACAGCGCTATTAAGTACATCTCTATAGGCTATCATTTCATCCTTAAGTTGCCTTTACTAAGTACAGAGTTAGAAGATAAAGACTAAATAACTTCAATGAGAATAAACAAATCCAGAAAACACTTCTTTTCTCCCATTTTATTGAAAATTGCTTTGTTTCTCCCCCCCCCATATACAATATCCTGATCACAGTTTTCAGATCCTTCCACCCCTACCTCTTACACTTTATCTCCATTCCCATATGGATCCAGTCCCTTTCTTTGTCTAACAAACAAATAATTAGAAAATAGGCTTTCAAGGGAAAAGTAAAAATTAAAATATATTAAATAAAAAAACACACTGTAAGAGGTCAAACAAAACAAAAAAAAGAAAAAGAAAAAAAACCCAAAAGGCACAATAAACAAAGATGCAGAGACTCCTCATTTGCACACTCAGGAACTCATAAAATTACTAAACTAAAAGTCATAGTAAAATCAAAGTAACTATAGAATGAAAAGACAATACATGCACCTACATTTAGGTGTGTGCTTGGGGGGCGGGTGAACATATATACATATGTGAAGATCTTCATATCTATACATAGATTCATATACCTACATAGGTATACACAAATACCTATATATACTTATAGGTATATGCATAGAATTTATATCTATAGCAATATAAATATAGATATATGATCTGAGATACATTTCTGTTACAAAATGTTTATAGCCAAATACTTCAAGCTTTTCTTTCATATGTCATTCATTTACAAAATAGTCTTGCAGATTTTCAGCAAAAATATGCTATTTCATGCATGAAAACAAAGTTTAAAATGTATAATGGTCTGCTTTCAGTTTTATCTAGAAAATATTCAATTTCTTTTTATTACTGTCTTGATAAAATTTTTCCTTTTATTTAGTAGTGAGTTGTTTAGTTTCCACGAGTTTAGAAGCTTTTTGTTGTGTTATTATTGTTGACACCCATCTTCAACCCATGGAGGTCTCATCAGATGTATGGTGTTATTTCAATTATATCACATCTGTTGAGACTTGCTTTGAGTCTGAGTTTGTCATCAGTTTTGGAGAAAGCTCCATGGTGTTCTGAAGGGATGCTCTCTCTTTATTCCATGTGAAATGTTCTATAAATATCTGTTAGGCACATTTAATTTACTATGTCTTTTGTCCCCAGCACTTTCCTATATAGTTTTTGTCTGGATCAAGTCAGTCACTATCTGTGTGCAAGGGTCAATAAAGCTTAAGAAATTTTTCTTTTAGAACTTTGATGCCCTTGTGTTTGGGTGCATGGATTTTTCAGATCACCATGTCCTTTTGGTGGATCTGGAGTCCTTTGCAATCTCTTATGATTAGTTTTTGTTTGAACTCTATTTTGACAGATATTAAAATGATATTAAGCTTGCTTCTTCTATCCAATTGCTTCGACTATTTTTTTTCTAATTGTTAATATGAAGTGATACCTATCCTGGATTTTGAGGTATGTTTCTCAGATGCAACAGAAGGATGGATCCTGTGTCCACATCGATTCTGTTAGTCTATTTGTCTACTGTAGAGCTGAATATGAGACTGGTGAAATGGATGTAGTGGAGATGAAGAAGATGTGAAGATGTTCGGCAAGCCTAACCTGCTCTCTTGTTGGGGTGGCATGCAGGTTCCCAGGAAACGCCTGTTGGAGTTGGTAACTAGAATTTTAGGATCCTTTTGAGTGAAGTTTAGAGGGGAGTATCTGTGTGATCAACTGGAGGTGTGAGGGAGGAAAGGGAGGTCTCAGCTCATGATCAGCTACAGTCTTGGGGAGGAAGCTGAAGGAATAAATTTGAAGAAGAGGAGGAAGAGGTAAGATGTACACTTAGCCTATCTGCTTCCCAGGCAGGAGTCCAGAAAACACTTCTATGTAACGTGTCAAGGACCAGCCTCAAGTGGATTCACACGTTCCAAAATAAAAGCATGATGATCAGAATTATTAAACAAAAAGGAATATAGATAAGAGAGAAATAAGAGACAAAACACAGACCAGCATTGGGAGGGAAATTCAGTGAATACTGAATCACCCCTTTATTTTCCACATGTCTTTTTATACCCCACTCCAAAAGGGGAGGGGAGGCAACAGACTTCATAAACAGAGCATCTCTGACTTTTGGTCAAGATGGAGCTGATACACCTCTGTACTCAAAATAGTAATCAACCACTCTAGGTCAGGACCTCTTGATTTGTGGCCACTTGTCAACACTTTGAAATAGCAAAACAAGCTCAGACTCTGACCTCTAATCAAGGTGGAATGGACTCACAGCTGTGGGCCCTGACAATACAGTCCTAACCCAAAACACAAATAATTAATAGGGAAATTGTACTTATGTCTGTAGAAATTTTCCTTTGTTTCTAAATTCTATTTTTATTTATTTATCCATTCATTCATCCACTTATTTTTATTTACTTGCCAGGGTTGCGTGTGTGTGAGTGTGAGTGTGAATATGTGCTTGCCAGGATGTGTTTACATGGGTAAGAAACGACTTTCAGGAGTCAGATCTAACTTTCCACCTCTAAAGCCTTGTCTTGTTTGTGCTTCTGAACTATGTGCTCCCTTAGAGTTGGAATATGACCTTCCAGACAATTTTCCTGTCCTCTCCTTTCAACTTGCTACAGGGGTGCTGGGAGTACAGATACAACTGCCACATCTGGCTTTTTACATAGATCCTGAGGATGCAATCTGGTTTATCAGGCTTTCATCACTAGTGTTTTGATCAATTGAACTACCTGTTCACCGTGAACTTCATGGTTCTAATTTACTTAGTATATGCTACCATAGTACAGGAAAGTTTCTCAAAAATTTTGGAAAATTGTTATTTTCAAAACTTGACTTTTCTGGGCGTGGAGAGATGGATAGCTCAGAGGTTAGGAGCACTGCCTGTTCTTCCTAAGGTCCTGAGTTCAATTCCCAGCAACCCCATGGTGGCTCACAACCATCTGTAATAAGATCTGGTGCAGAATACAGTATATGTAATGAATAAATTTAAAAAAAAAAAGAAAAAACTTGACTTTTCTTAAATTGTCCATTGTATTTCATGGAAGACTTTACAATGTGAAAGAAAATGTTCCATCAATTTGATATTTATATTTTTATAAAGTGTTTTTTTTAATTTATTTATT
>NW_004949104.1:3927032-3963643 GCF_000317375.1 Microtus ochrogaster
TTTCTAGCCATAAACAAAGGACATTGAACCTATAATTATAAAGTGTTTTGATTTAATTGTTTAAACTTTTCTTCTCTAGGTAAAGTAGAAATTCATTTAAGCATAAGAACTGAAAGGCAGATACATTTTGTCTTTCAATACTATAAAGAAGACACTATGAAATAAAGTATGTTATGGGAAAATTATTAAACATGTGAAAATAATAGATAAAAATTTAAATGTTAATGAGTATACTTATTAAGAAACAGTGTTATTGGACAAGAAAACATAAATCATAATTTGACAGTTTTTAAGTTTTAACTTCTTTCATTTATAAACTGTTATTGAACTACACCCATATTCCCAAATATTCTCTATAAATATTTCTTTACATTTAAAAGGGAATATGCTATGGAGATTTTCATTGGTATGGATCTTGCTTTATTGATACAAATTTGAGGTCAATTTCGTTATATGTATATGTATTTCTGATCTTCATTAAGGTACTGTGTTTGTGTAGCTCTTTTTTTTTCTTTTTTCTTTTTTTGAATTTTCGAGACAGGGTTTCTCCGTAGCTTTTGGTTCCTGTCCTGGAACTAGCTCTTGTAGACCAGGCTGATCTCGAGAACTCACAGAGATCTGCCTGCCTCTGCCTCCCGAGTGCTGGGATTAAAGGCGTGAGCCACCACAGCCCGGCTTGTGTAGTTCATTTAAAAATGTAATGTATTATTAAGAAAAATAGGTTAATAGATAATCATCTATGGTGGTGAAGCTTATAGTCATGTTAGTTAGATTTCCTAGAGGTACAGAGATATATTTCAGTTCAAAAAGTATTCTTCAAATCTTTCAGAGACCGTCAGAATACGACATTTAAAATGTTTAAGAACTTAAGACTTTTCATGACAGTGAGACGCATCTGCTCCTGGCAGCACCAGTCTACTTCAAGAGGAAGATAGGCATCAAAGAGGCTCCTTATGGAGTTGGTTAGCCATTTGGGCAAGAAACTGCTCTTGCCTAGACTGCTAGACTGGACATGCAGGTCCCGCAGAGAAATGACTGCTGAACTTGCCTAAAGGTAAGATGATCCCTTCAGGGTTCCTTCTTCATGAAAGAATCTGTGAAACATTCTGCAGGATACAAAAGAAAGTGACTGAACTGTCTTTAAACTTTCCTGATTTATGGAAAAGTCTGTCGCATACTGTGGGCCTGTAGGCTGAAGGTGGATGCCCCAATGGTACAGAGGAACTTTGGGTAACGGTCCAGGCAGAGAGATATCTCTGTCATTTTTAGAGTTTTGGAACTTGTTTACAATGCACTTCCTGTTTGCTTAGGTAATATTATGTCCTTCTGGAGTCTTTGATGGAGTTAGAAAATTTATAGTTATAGTTTTCCTTAATTATGATGAAAAATAAAGTAGATATAAATATTGTAACTGTAATTCTTGCTTGATAACTGTTTTGTTGTATGTAATTTTACTATGTTAAAGTTAAAACCTTCCTTTTTATTTAAACAGTAAAGGCCTGTTGATGTGTGAGGCCCCTTTGTGTACTGTGATTACAATTAGTGAATAAAAAACTGCCTTGGCCTGTTGATATGGCAGAACTTAGGTAGGCAGGGAAGATGGAACTGAATTCTGAGAGGAAGAAGGCAGAGTCAAAGAGACAATATGGAGCCGCCAAAGACAAACATGCTAAAACTTTGCTGGTAGGCCACGACCTTGTGGTGATGGACAGATTACTTAAAATGGGTTAAATTAAGATGTAAGAGTTAGCCAATAAAAAGTAATAGCTAATGGGCCAAGCAGTGCTTCTATTAATGCAGTTTCTGTTTGATTATTTCAGGTCTAAACTAGCCAGGCAGCCAGGAAGAACAAGAGGGCCTCCCCCTACATAAGAACCAAAAGGTAGATACATTTTGCCTTTCAATATTGTAAGGAAGACACTATGAAATAAAGTATGTTACAGAAACAGCATCTTAAAAATTATTAAACATATGAAAATAATAGTTGAAATTTTAAATGTTAATGAATATACTTATTAAGAAACAGTGTTATTGGACAAGAAAACATAAATTATAATGTTGATGGCTTTTAATTTTTAACTTCTTGCATTTACAAACTGTTATTGAATTATTAACAAACCTCAAAGAAGACAATTGTTCCATGCATATTTCACGTATTAAAATCCTAAAATATATAATGTTACCAGTGGAAAACTTGAGACATAAGTATACATCAGTTAAAATAAGTATCTTACTGAGAAAGCATTCATTTTAAAATATATAGTATTTTCATCTTACATCTTTTACTGCTATTTGTGCCATGAGCAGTTCTAAGTCATTAGAAAAATACATATTTATGTGTACACACACACACATTATTATAGTCAATTTAAGATTGTAATCTTGGAAATTAAATTTATTTCTAGAAAAGTAATTGCCCTTATTTCTGTATTACATTTTAAAATCATTGGCTATAGTCAATTTCTCGGGCTTTCATTACAGAACAACATATATTTTGTAAATTCAGAAAAGGACAAAATTTTTCAGGGTTCTATACAAAGAATAAATATGGAGGAGAAGGTTGCAGGTATTTCTAAACACTTGAATCTGATATGGAAGAGCCAGTGTAAGCAAAATTTGTTTCTACTAGACTTCTCTCATTGTCTTTAAAACAAACACTTTTATTTCTGAATGTGGCAGTTAATCTTCTTATTCGTCTGCAGAGATTTAGACAAATTTACGACACTGAAGTGCGTGTGCGTCTATAAAGGCATTTCCAGGGAGAAGTGCTCAATAGGAGGAGACCTGCTTCCAATGAAGAAAGCATCATGCCCTGGTTCGAACATCTAGACCAAACAAACAGTTTTATAAAGAAGGAATACAAATTTCTGGGAGATTCTTTGAAAATGTTCAACATTTTTTGACTTCAGGGAAATACGGATTAATACTAGTTTAAAATTCCATGGTTTTCTTTCTTTCTTTGTTTCCCCCTGCAAGTAGAGTTGATTTCCAATGAAAATTAAAGCTGCAACATATCACAAGGATTATATAGTATTGCATGAATGATGACTATTAAAATAGTAGCTCTTCAGTATCCTAATAATAATAATAATAAAAATAATATGTTGAATGGTGAAAGAATGTTACATAACATAAATATAGATAGTACATCGCTTTAATTGAAAAAGAAGAAAGAAGTAAAGGCTGTATGGCAAGCAGACAAATCAAGAAATTGGATATTATAAATGACAGAAAACTTTTGGAGCTCATTGATGATCATAAACATTCTGCTACATCTATAAGCCTGATAGAAACCTAAGAAAACTGAGATGTACCCGACAAGAAGTATTAATTACTCTGAAGAGTTAACCCTGTGGAGTGAAAAGCCTCTCTCCATACTGTAAAACACATCTCTACTGGAATATCATCGTTGTAAGAAAGTGTATTTAAACAAAACAGACTGGTCAATTTCCACAGAAATAACTAATTAAGCAGATATATGTATTTAATATTCATGAAAATTACACTATTAAGTGATACAAAACTAAATTTTCAAAGCAGAATTAAAATTTAATTAGCTATCAGGTAAAGGAGCTTATAAGTTTGACCCTGCTATAGGCCGAGTAGGAAAAACTTCATATTCTTTGCACCTCTGAATAGTTTCATTACAGTGTAGTTAATATGCAATCCTGCTGCAAAGACCATCTAAACGTTGTCCTTTAGAAACGCAACCTTAAATTAAATAAAAGGAAAACAAAATAAAAGAGCACAGAGAAGGAAAATTCCTAAAGCAGGAAATATAATTGTCACCAAATGAAGCTTCCAATTCTGAGAATGGGTTACATTAAATTGAATTCTTGGTCAAAAAGACCCCATTGTAAACCCCCCCCCCCCATAAAAATAACCAGGTTATTGCCAAGGATACTGGTTGCTTTTCACAAACTAATGATACGATATAATTGCTGAAGACAGCACCTTCATAATTATTGAACATGGAGAAGTTACGTTGGTGCCTACCTACAGCCTGCACCACCTCCTGACAAATGCTCATTGTACTGGAAGGTACCGTTCATGGTACTGGAAGATATTGTTCATGTCAATGTCCATGGTACTGAAAGTTACTACAGGAGCAAAGTCAACAACAGCCCACTACAAACTCTTCTATTTACGATGTGATCTGTCTGCAAGATGTGCTAGTTCAAGAGTGACACAAAGACGGTGGGATGAAGCAACCAAATCTCTCAGTGAAATGGAACCCATCCCTGGCACTGCGCAGGAGGCCAAAAACCTAAGATTAGGTAGGTCAAGTATCCAATGAAATTCAATCACTCATTTTCTGCTAAAGGATCATAGCAATAAAAAGACTTCTTAAGGACAGTCTGTTTTATCAGTAGATCAGTGTCTCGCTCAGCCATCATCAGAAAAACTTCCTCCTGCAGTAGATGAGAAATAATACTGATACCCCACAAATAGACAGGGAACACTCGATCCTAAATGGGTTATTTCCATCAAGTCCCTTCCTTCAGGCCTCATGAAATTCTATATAAGGGGAGGCAAAATGATGGTAAAATCCAGGACAAGGGAAACGGGTTTCTATACAAAGCAGGATGGATGCACATATGAATTTCCAGAGAGTGGGGCAACATGCATATGACCATAGCTAGGGGCCTATGCGGTCCCAGTATTGTGAGAGGCGTCAAACTCAAACCTGCATCCCTATCTCAGAAGTCTTCACTGCAGCACAATTAATAAAAACCCAGAGAGAGAAACTGGGGTGCAACCTAAATATCTGAAAAGCAAAGCAGTCAGCCACTGGCTCTTACCTAGACCTCAATCCAAAATGGTGATCCTGAATCCAGAAATCTCAGAATGAAACTTATTTTATAATACTCTCTAGGGCTGTGATTAAAGGTATGCACTACTGTGATTAAAGGCATACACTGCCCAATTTCTAGGCAGCTAGTATGGCTAGTGGGGTTAAAGGTGTGTGTTACCACTGCCCTGTCTGTAAGACTGGCCAGTGGGTCTTTATTTGTTAAAATAAAACGAAATACCAACAAAAATCTCCAACTGAAAGCCACTCGCAAATAAAAAAAAAATATTTTTTTTATTTTGTTGTTGTTGTTTTTGTTTGTTTCCAAAGGAGTCAGTACTGGTTGTACAAACTTTTCTTACTTAAAAGTCCAGGTGCCATGCCCAATACTTAATTACCAATATAAAACAAATTCTTTGGCATTTTTGAAAGTACTTTGTCTAATAATATTTTGTCTGGGATTGATTTTTTTTTATTTTTATCATCCAGATCCTTCCTGTGTATAGTACATAATGTGGTTTCTTGTTTCATGTTTCTATGGGATTTCTGCGTGTATGAATTTATATTTCTCTATGTCTATGTGTTTTTTGAGCTTTTTCTTTGGCTTTGTTTCTTCTCTTTAATTGTTTCTTTTGTCCTGTCCTGGTTTAGTTGTTTTGATTTTACCTAACTCTTTTTAGATACTAGTTTGTATTTCACTGAGAGAGAGAAAGAAAGATTGTAGATTTGGTGGAGAGGATGTGGAAGACCTAGGGGGAGTTCAGACAGTAGAATGATGATCAGGATATACTGTATTAAAATTATACACTTTCAATGAATACATATCACACAGAAAAAGAGATTAATGCAGTAAGAAAGAGGCCATGCTGAATACACGATCCAGTAAAAATAACAAAAAGAAGACAGATGGAATAAGTGAAATATTTCTATTTTTTATGTTTACAAGAATTTAGTGTAGGATGAAAACTATAATAACTATGAGAAATGCTCATTTAATGGTCATTCCTTAAAACCACGTATAAATTTGCTACAGTCTTTTCGTTGATAATGAATATTTCTTTATTTCTTTGGCTACACAATTTGAAATGTGATTAAACTAAAAATGATACTGTATTCAAACCCTATTTTGTTGACTACTGCTCTGCTTGCTTGTAGAATCGGTAGTTGAAGTAGAGAGAGCAGCCAGGGACAAAACATAGATTTTATGGCAAAATTGGCAAATAATATTATTAAACAAATATTAAATAGCTTAAATTAAGTCAAAACTTCTCACAGTTAATAAGGTATTTTAGTTATGTGTTTTAAAAAAACTAAAGGTTGCGCCATACATCAGCTGCAGGGGAAAATCTCATAAGGGATCGCATTAGTTAATGATTAAACAATTTCAACTTTTAAAACTTGAAAGAGCAGCTAATTTTTACAACATGAAGCAATCACTCAGGTATAAACATCTCCATAATGTAATATCAAGATTGTAATCGGGAACTGTTCTTTTGTTCTCAGGCACCCAGACTCAAATAATTACAGAGAAACTATATTAATTACAACACAGTTTGGCCAAAAATTCAGGCACATTTCTAGTTAGCTCTTATATCCTAAATTAATCCATTTATATTATTTTGTTTTTTACCACAATGCTCATGGTTTGTTACCTCTTGCTTCTTGGACAGCTACATGGTATCTGCCTCCTTGGTCTCTTTGACTCCGCCTACTCTTGCTCTATATGGCTTTCCGTTTTCCCACCTAGCTTTACTCTGCTAACCCACTGGAGGAAACAGTTTCTTTTTTACCAATGGTAATAAAATATATTCCTAGCCTACAAAGGGAAATCCCACACCAAAGGTTTGTATTTTGCTAATGTAGTACAAATATCTCCATGATGTGGTTTCTATATTCATAGTTAACCTTAGAAGACCTGAATTCAAATAATATTTTTGTGCCAGTAGAATTTTTGGGAGGACAGGGGGTTCAAGACAGGGTTTCTCTGTAGCTTTGGAGCCTGTCCTCGAACTAGTTCTTGTAGACTGCAGATCTCTGTGAGTTCGAGGCCAGCCTGGTCTACAAGAGCCAGTAGCATTTTTATCTATAACTATTCATCACTTAGGGGTAATTGCTTGTAAGACTGCCCATCCATATGTACATGAGTATATATATGAATAAATAATAGCATGAGAAATGGGTAAAAATATTTAAAACTAAATAGCAATGAAGAATTATCACGTACTACCAATTTTTTTTTTTTGTTTTGTTTTGTTTTGTTTTTCGAGACAGGGTTTCTCTGTGGTTTTGGAGCCTGTCCTGGAACTAGCTCTGTAGACCAGGCTGGTCTCGAACACAAAGAGATCCGCCTGCCTCTGCCACCACTGCCCAGCTCACGTACTATCAATTTTGTGTGAATGGTCTTACTAATTTCTAAGGTACCTTGGGGCTAACTGAATCTCTGACTCCCAGACTTTAACTTTAGGCTAAGACTTATTCTGTCCAAAAATAGGTGTAAAGTTAGCCCCTTGCTGGCCTAAATTGAGTGTGAAATTATCCACATTGTTTTTACAAGATCAACTAATCAGTTAAAGGGGAAATTTACTCATTAAAAACATGGCCTTCCTTTTGCAAATGAGAGGTCAAAAAATAATCAGTCATTAGGAAAAAGGAAACACAGTGAAATTTAATGGCAGTACAGAAATGTTACTTCTTTATCAAAATCCTTAAGCCTGCCCATACTTCCCTGTGGCTCTTTCTCCTGAACAAATGAACTAAAATTGAGTATAAAAGCAAACTCAAATGGACTTCAATACCACATACCAAATACACCATTCTAAACATGAAGCTCTTGGATTGAAATAACTTTAGAAGCTTTTCTTGAGAAGATGGTATGTTAATGACTTCTTGCTTCATTTTCCTAGATGCAAAAACAGTGAAATGCCTATAAAATATTTGCTCTACATTATATGGAAATGTCAAATATCAAATACCACAGTCATATATGCTGTCATTTGTCTTTATTAAATTTTGTTTCTGGAGCACTATATAGTTGAAACATCTCTTAAAGAAATGCTACAATAACAATTTGTACTCTAACTACACCAGGGAAATCATAATTCTCAAAATAGGTGATTGTATAGCTGTCACTATAGTTGGTCATTTTCCAAAAGCTATCAGCTATCCTAACGCCCCCAGATAACAAAAGAGCAAAAAACAGCCACAGAAACTGGCTGTTGGAATGAAAATCCAAGTTAATCGCATTTGTGTATGATTGCTACATCCCCCGTAGTCTGCTGTTGCTGGATTTTTAAGCAGCTCTGTAACTGCCACTGTTGTAAAGTGTATATACCGACTCAGGGTAGACTTCCTCTGCTGATCCTGCACTGCTGTATGTGGGGTGGCTAGGATAAACACCATGAAAGCTCAGCAGTGTTTGACAAGGCAGACTATTAATCAACCACCAGGAAACTCACCCTACATTAGACCCCCTGGGGATTCTGAAAGTATTTTCAATAGTGCAATTCTAATGCCTCTGGCAGTCGCAGAGTTGGGATATGTTAAACTCAAGACTCATCCTGTGGAAGGCAGGATGTTTTGAAATGAATGTAGCTACGTGTAACTGTTAAGAAGGGGTGGGTTCTCTTGATTTTCCTACATTTATTTTATCTGACAGAATCCTAGTTATGTCAAGGGTTTTAAGGGGTGGATAAGAAGGACTGCCTGTTTTTGACAGATGGATGAATGCAAATTGGCAAACAAAACTGGAAATGAAGAACAGCCAAAAGATGCCACACTTGTCAGATCATTTTGTTATTTGACTTTGAAGTCAACTTAAGACTGGGTGACCATAGCAATGATTATACTTTTTTCCATTGTCTTTTAACTCATTAAGTAAATAACTCACCTTATTTCATTGTCATTTAAACTTCCACTTTTACACACAGTCCTTCACCTAGAGAAAAGTCTTTTTCCAAAATGCATCGATTAAAAACTGTCTACCAAAATAGCGTGAGAATTTTACAACTTGAATATTTGTATTAACTATGAAGAATTAAAGGTAAGTAAGATCATATAATGCTTTACGAGTAAACCAACAGGACATTCTCTGCTAGCACATTCTTACATGTGGTTTCTCTTTCTTCATTTTACCCTAGATTCTGGAGATAGGGAGCAAGAAGTAAGAGTATGAGTTGGAAAAGCAGACAAGTTCTCAGTTATAGCAAATGCAATTACAAAGGAATGAAAGTGCATAGGAGTTAAATTGTCTACAGATTTGGTTCTTTCCAGTTCCTGCTTTTTTAAAGACTTCGATAGCAGAATATTAAAAATGTTACACTCACGGTGAGTATGGAACCAAAAATAGACATGATAACTACTTTTAGGAACTACTACTTGTGAATATACAAGAAAATAGTAAATTAAATCCATAAAATATGATATAAATATTTAAAGACACAGAAGACTAATCTAGAGTAGCTTCTGATTTAAATAAATAACACTCAACAGCTTTTTATGCAGAGGAAAATGAAGTGATTTTGTTATGTTTATGTTATCTATTATACTGAATTTAGCTCTCTAGACAGACTAGCTAGATATAGTCTAAAATTAGAAAATTACGTGTGGATCTTGAGTATTGAATTTATGAGTTATTATATATCAAACTGGCATGATTGACTCTGAAATAAAGAAATAAAGTTACTGAAGATATTAGGTCAAATTAACTAACTCTTATTAATTTGCTTTAATTCTTTCATATGAAATTTTACTCCAAGTTAAATAATTAAACCAATTTTAATCTATGCAATTTTTAGTCTAAGCCACAGGCTCATTATTTCCATAAATATTGATGCTTATGTACATTCATTTAAGTTTTAATGTTGTTCGGATTGCTACATGACACTCTTCTTTAATTTTTTAAATTAATATCTTTGTCTTCCTAGGGTTCATCCTAAATCCCTATAGGAATTAGCTTTTCTCTTTATAGGAAGTAAGTATGGACATAGTGATTTAGTGGTTGTTACACTCAATATTTTGAGACAAGTTTCATTGGACCTTACTTCAGACATACTTGAAAAAGCATAAAATGATGTGGGAATTTTTTTTTAAGTAATATCGGTGCATCTGATATTTTTCCATATCCACATAGATATTGTTTCCCCTATGAAGTTATTTGTAATGTTGCATGTGTTCAGTCATTCTGACTTTTGTGATACTAGGAATTACTTAGTGTTGTTGCAATTTACTTCAAGAATTTTTCAGAGTTTGTGTCTTTTAAATTTAGCAGTGACTATACAGGTGTGTCTTTAAAATACTGCACTGTTTTCAGTCATTAGAAAGACCACTATCCACATTCGTTTTTCCTTTACGACTCTCCTTAATTTGGAATTAAATTGGCTATGGCACTAACCAGCCTCTTTTCAGTGTTCGGTTTCTCTTTCTTTAACTCCCCTCCTGCTATATCCTTCCTCCTTCCATCCTCCCTACTTCCCTTGGTTCACCTTTCTTTCTCATAATAATTTACCCTAAATATCTGTAAATCCCTTAACTTCATCTTCGGTATTACCGAAGTGCAATGTTTAGGTATTGTCTTCAGTCACAAGACCACTAAGATTTGAAGTGTGGCAGTTTATTACAAAGATGTGGAATTTTAAACAAGATATTCAAACTCACACTTACCAGCCTCTAAAATGTTCTATTTAAAATTACAATGAGAGAATAAACTCATAAACTTTTGTTGCCAGTTAGATTGGAATACAGCACATTTGTAGAACAGTCCTTGGGCACTACAGCTAGAAATGAGTTGCTATCCATCTTATCAAGGAATTGAGTTTGGATTCTACTTACAGTTGATTCATTGATCTATGACCAAACAAAAGTGATTTTTGTTTGCTTTCTTTGATCTTTATTTTCTACTAATAAATATGGTTCTCTCTCTCCATATATCATATTATAAATATATATAAACATAAATATTCAAAAAATCTGAAGAAATTTGGTAGTATCATCTATTGTTACAAAGTTTTATTATGTTCTTCCTGAATTATTTATCAATGTAATCTTCTTTTTCTTTTTCTTTTTTTGCTGTTATCTATGTACTTGGTAATCCTTGTTTTTGGTCAACATACACACACACTTGCAAAAAACCATTCAATTCATTGTAAAATGTAGATACAGGGCTGGCAAATGACTCAGAGAGTAATGGACTAGCTGTGACATTTTTGCCATTCAGTTTTAGCCATAATAACATGAAATTGTGGAAAGAAAGAATTAACTACATTAAGTTGTTCTCTGATCTCTAGAAATGTAATATAGCACAGGAAGGAGCCCATGCACACAACATGTGTGCAATTGTGCACACACTCACAAACACAAACACACAGAGAGAGTAATAACTTTTAAAAATATATATGTGTAGCCATGGCTTTATTTTTCATTTCTGTGATTCTGCATCCAGAACAGACTTTTTTTTCCTAATATGTAGAGTCAACAATTAACATGATAGTTGTGAGCCGGAAACTTTTCTGCAAAATGTCTGGGCATCTGAACTTGGCCTAGGTACCAAAGCAAAGAAAATTTTGCTCTTGGCTGCCATATTCCAGTGAACAACAATATTAAGAAAAAAAAGTCCTCAGAGTTTACTTTTTTGAGTTTTTCATAGAGGTTATGAGTTTTTTCCCTGGGTCTTGAATTTTGCTTTTGGCATTTCCTATGCCTTACATATCATTACCTTGAAAACTAGCTTGCAGTTCTAAATCTATGTACAAGATATCCCGCATGCAGTTGATGTTTGCATGGTTGTTGGATGAAAAGAGGGCAGTGCAGGCTGCCCCAGATGTCTTAATTAAAGTTCTTTAATGAACTAGCTAGGCATGTTCTATTTTGTACAGTTATTGATATGAGTTTATAACTTTCCTCCAGGTACTTGGGGAACAACTTGTGTGTCTCTGTGTGTGTCTCTATGTGTGTTCTTAGTTATTTGTTCATACTCTGAAGTCTAAATAAAGGATTTTTGACCAATGTGTTTAATCATGCTCTATAGAACTTTTTCTTTCTTAAGGAGTTCCTCATTATTTGGGGATAACTAATTGCAGCAAGTAAATAAAGTTATTCAAATATATTCACTTAAAACAGAGAATATTTATATAGAGAGAAAATACATGATAATGTTTGGTAAATTATCTTTTTCTGTACTAAATTTGCCTGTGACGCAGCAGTTTCTCATCCCTAATATTATTCTGCTTAGGTATAAAACAATCCAAAATATTTTATTTTGTTGTAAATGTGAATTAAGTTCATATTTCATTGTGGTTGCCAGTGATACCATATCCTGAAGGATTAAACTGCTGACATAAGTTTAATGATTACCGATGGCTATGTCAGAGGAGCTGCAGGTGGCAATTGAAGTTCAAGGTGTCATCCCACCAGGAGAAATCTCCCTGATGGATGAATCTCAGCTAGTCAAGGCCCTGAGACCACAGATCCCAGAATGACTTTTGCTTCTGCTAGGTTTTTACTTGTTTGCCGCTGCTGTCTTTCTCTGGTGTCTGGAATGGGCGTGAACGGGTGTGGAGAGATTCCCCACTGCAAAACACACTGTACTGTAGTGTGTTTATCTCATGCTAACATCTGTTCTACAGGACACTTTTACCTGGGGGTTATTTTAAAGACGTTTTCTTCCTAAGCTGTACTGTCTACTTGATAATATTAACGTTAGTTTAAATAGAGTTTTGATGATAAGAAAAATAAATAAAAGAAGGAAGTGTCACACAGCTAGAACACATGTGTTTCTATTGAAGAGCCATATGGGCTTTTGTTAATGATTAAGAAAAACATTTGCGTTCCAGTAGCCCAGCTAGTTTCAATTTTAATCTTAATGTTCAGAGATGTGTTCACAGCTTTTAGAGTACATCATGGCTAAAACAAAGCTCTGAAAATAACTCAAAGATGTTTTTGTTAAACAATTTTGAGGTGAAAAATCCCAAGAAGACGATCTAAAGTTTAAGAAAGGCACATAATTGAATGAGAAACTTGTTAAGATCAGGGAACAAGAACAAAGCGGCCCAATTATCATTAGTTGATGTAGCTTTCTTGCTAGGATTGGTTGATGACCAAAGGAGATGATTAATTTCTTATATCTATTTCTGCCCTCAATATTGTAATATGAGTGGATATATACTCTAAAAATTTAAAGTAGAGCTGACTGATTGTTTTTTTATGTTTAGGTTTGTGCTTCCTTTAAGATTCCTTACAAGACTACATTTCAAGATAAGTAACAATGTATTTGTCCTTTTCTTTGTATCTGTAAAACACAGCCTGAGTAAAAGATCCGACTGAGAAGAATATCTTGTTTGTCTACACAGTTAATCTATAGCAGGTTGCTGAAGTATGAATGCACATGAGTTCTTGGGATAATTTTCTTTCTACCTGTAACATGTAAAATGTTTAATCATGTAAGCGATATGAAAAACAAGCTGTTTTTTTTCCTTGTACTCATTGTAATCAGGCACTTGTAAAACAGAATGCAACAACATTGCAAAATTTATATTATCTGAAATTTTTCTTGAGGTCTATATGCTGTAAAGGAAAGAATAAAGATAGAATTAAAATGGATTAGAAAGAAAACATCAAGATAGAGTTAGAAGGAAAACATCAAGAGTGAGAAAAGAAATTTTCTGAAGGAAACCACAAAAGTGTATGAGCATCTTTTTTCCTTTACCCCCAGAAATAGAAAAGTCTTAGTATGCGCTGACTTCGTAAATTCCCTTGGAATCCTGCACTGATGGAGCATGGCTGTAGTAATAGGAGCGGCGGGCTGCGTCCCCGGCACCCGGCCGCCCCCACGGCTAGCTTATGCCCCGAAATAATTACACGGAAACTGTATTCTTTTAAACACTACTTGGCCCATTATATCTAGCCTTTTCTCGGCTAACTCTCGCACCTGGACTAGCCCATTTCTAATAATCTGTGTAGCCCATGAGCTGGCTTACCAGGAATGATCTTAACCTGTGTCTGTCTGGAGTGGGAGAATCATGGCGACTCCCTGACTCAGCCTCTTTCTCCCAGCCTTCTGTTTACTCCTCCCACATATGTTTTAACCTAGCAGGGCCAAAGCGGTTTCTTTATTGCTTAACCAATGAAATCAACAGATTGATATATGACACTCCCACATCACATGGCCTCCCAAGGAGCAAAAATGATAAATCAGAACGCAAATAAAATTGCAAATATATGTCCAGTGTTAGTAAAGAAAAAAGAACTCTTTTCTGTTGGTCCAGGAATAAACCTGTCAATCTATAAAATACAATCAGATGTTTTAAAACATCTGCAGTGCTGATGGTAACAATTGATAGTGACCCAAGACAAAGACTTAAAAGAGCTATAAGTAGAAAATAGTATCAATGGATTGAAAATTTTGTTCAATAATTGTAACCTATATACATATAAAGATTACAGAATACAAAGGACAATTTGCTTCAGTTTTTCAAAAATTCCAGTTTGACTGTGCTCACTTTTTCAGAAGATAGGGAAGAAATGAACCAAAGTCTTATTAGGTAGGATGGAAAAACGATTGATTGATTGATTGATTGATTGCTTAATGTTTAAACTGTTCTTCCATGCACACTGAATTAGCTCCACTGCTGATGATAGGGTAGCTGCCATGCATAACACTTAAACAGCATAAATAATAAATTATCACATTAGAAAGAACTGCAGTATCATCATTGTTATTTGCTATTCAGAGAAATTATGCTGATGATTTCCATGGCACATTTTAAGAAATTTAATTTGAAGTCCCTTAAAATTAGGAAACAATTTTAGAATATTAAGTTATATACTAGAATATATTTATAAAGTGAGTGTTATATAATGTATTATTTTAGAAGATTGTTTTAAATTTATAACTACTATGAATTATTGATATATTTTCATTTATTTGACCGCAATCATTTTGTGATGATTCACAAATGATAAAATAGACACTTTTACTTTTATCACTTCATAAGATAAAAGATTATGGAAATTATTAAACATTTTCCTACTGGCCCCTTTTTGACTCAATTGTAACAAACTAGAGATAGGCCTTGTTATCTGGATTCGTTTCATAGATCTCATCAATGCAGGCTCTGAAATAGCAGGAAACCCCTAAGTACTCAGATGTTCCACTCAACACTAACTAAATGTAAGATCTTCACAGAAGAGTTGGGCAGTAGAGTTCATTTTTATTGAATGATATTTGCACCACAATCTGCTAGATGCTGTGGAATGCAATTGCTATCTTTGTCTCTCAAATCTTTAGATTTAAGCATAGGAAGTAGTGATGTAAGACATTTAGAAATGTAAAAAGACAAAATAAGGGCCCGATCCAGCAGAGGACACAGATGCACCTCCCGCCGCCCGTCCCGCGAAACCTCTTGATAGGGTCAGGGTACAATCAGCCATGAGCCTGTTTTACACTAGGCAGTTGGGCACCATCATGCCAAGCTCCACCTGTGGCTTGACCTTCACATGCAAGGAAAGAAAGGCAACAGCTCTGTGCCATGCCTTGCTGCTGGGATGGGCAGGACTCAAACAAGTGCCACCTGTGACTCAACCAGGAGTCTTGGCACCGGACAATCTAGCACCATATTGTGAACAAGTACCCTGTGGGGAAATGAAGGAGAGAAAGAGGCAGGATGGCTCAGGGGCTGGGGGGAGAAGCAGATAAGAAGAAATGAGGGTGGTGAGGCACAGGCTGACATGAATACCCTGCTAGCCACCTGTCAAAGATGATGTTGTGGCATGGATACTGCCAAGTGCCAGGTCTAAGTCTGAGGCCCTGCATCAGTTTCTGTTGCCAATGAGGCCAGCGCAAAAACCTGTAGCCTAGTACCATGTTAGTATCCAAGGGAAACAAAGCCATGGGGATGTGCCAATCAGAGTGGCCTGTGCTGCCACATAGGGTCATGATGTCTAGGTCCTGGATGCTGCCAAGGATGATATCTAGGTCCATGGTCCTACCACAGCCAGGGTCTGTGTTGATGTCCCTGTTCCATATTGCCACCAAATGCCACACAGATGCCCAGGGTTTAGGCCATTAGAGTGTCCGAGGGCCATGGAGCCACCAGGGCCATGCTGACCAGAGTGACTTGTTCTGTCACCTGGGGCAATGGTATTATCCGGACCTGGACTGCTGCTAATGGCCCTGGCTAAGTTCGTGGCCCTGCAGCATCCAGGGTCTGGGGTGATATCCATGGCTCCTGCAACCATCAAGAGCTCTTCAGATGACCACCTGAAACCAAACTGGTGTCTGAGGCTCATAATGCTGCCTGTGCTGCCACCACAGCCATTGTGACATCTGGGCCTGAACAGCTGAGGGCCTTGTCTGTGTCCTTGGACCTGCTGCAGCTGTAATCTGTAATGATGTCCACAGCCCAAAGTAGCACAGGTCACGATAGGCACCATGGTGTGCTCAACCAGCCCAACCTTTTACTTGCTCTGAAATATGTGGCGTTGTCCTTTGCTGAGTACTGCAACAGGAGAGCTGGACCTGCTTCTCAAGGGACAGCTGAACCCCTGCACTTGGAAAAGATGGCCCCATCCATTACCACAGGCATGTACCTCTCTGCACAGCACACTAGAGCTGACCACTGCTATGAGGGGGTGAGCCAGCCCTGAGGGCATGAGAGAAGCAGGTCTAGCCCTGCCCTCCCTGTTGTTTGTTATGTGGTGGCATGGGTGAGGGAAAGATGGCCTCCCCACTTGTTCCTCTCACCCATGCATCCGGTAAGAGAGCTAGAGCCAGAGTCACAGAAGCGAGAGAAGGAACCTTGCATCTCACCAAGGGCAGCATACAGGAGAGCAAGCCCCATCCCTTGCCTGGGCAACACACTAGAAGTGATACAGTTTTCAGAGGTGCGGGGGAGACAACCTGGAGAGCCTGAAAGCAAGAGAACTGACCCTACCTCACTTCCCAAACTCGTATGTCCCCTACAGCAAGCAGGAGAGAGGACCCTGCTTTTTGCCTGCTGGTAAGTATAGGTGAGTTAGATACAAACAGAACTGGCCCTGCACCTTGTCGCAGGCAGCATTTGGTGGACTAGCTAAGGCAGTGCTGCAAATCTTGCCCAAGCAATGAAAATGAGGGAAAACTGGTGGACTGATGAACCCAGCTGCCATCCTAGCCCAGAATCCGGGTTATGAGTTGGCCCACCCCAACATTCACCTCATCTATGATCTGCTGAAGAATGTAAAGGGGATTAACCTACAGATACCACCCAGCAGGATCTCCATGACACAAGAAAACAATAGGATACCCAGGAGAAGCCACAGGAAGAGCCGGTTGTTCTTGACATAGCAGATGCCAGAGGCCCCTGGCCAGGCCATTTACTCCTGGCAACAAACATTTGCAAGTAAAGATGAATGGACTATACGTCAAACCCTGACTCATCAGGGCACACTACAGCTTCCATGGTAAGATTCTTCTGCTTTTTTGTTTGGTTTCTTTGTTAAGTTTGAAATTTGGTATTTCTCTTAAATTTTGTTTTGTTTTGGGGGAGAATGTTGCAAAGGGCAGAGGGAGCTTGTGAGGGGATGAGAAGATAAGTGGAATTAGAATGCATGTTGCCAAATCCATGAAGAATGAATAGAAGTCAAAAGAATTTTAAAAATAAAATAACATGTATCATAAAGAATTATAAACGTCTTCTATTTGCCTAAAAGAAGAGTATTTTATCTGCAATTGTAAAGGACCTCAACAGAATTTGTAGAGATATTTTCTTTTCAATGGGTTGAAAAGAGATTGTGAAGGGTTACATCTCAGAATGTAATTATAAAAGCCCTGATGTGATCTTTTCAGATATAGATGACATGCTGAAGGCATGTTAACTACAGAAAATATAAGGGATATTCAAGGAATGCCAGTGTTTCTACTGGAGGAAAAAATATGTCAGTGCAATGATGCCTGATAATATTCTGTTATACGCATAGATTGGTACGTAGCCCTGTTGTTATCAGAGAGCAAAGGATGCGAACAGATGCAGACCCACAAACATTAGGCAGAAGAGGAGGCAAATGGATGGTAGGCATGAGAGGGATCAAGGACACAACAAGAAAACCCATAGAATCAATTATACTGGACGCATAGAGACTCCCAGAGACTGAACCAACAACCAAGGAGCCTGCACGAAACTAACCTATACACTCCACATATATGTAACAGTTACGTAGCTTGGTCCTCTTGTGGAACTCCTAACCATGAAAGCAGAGGTTGTCTCTGACACTTTTACTGGCATTTGGAACTCTCATACTGGGTCGCCTTGCCCAGTCCTAATTCACGGAAAGAAGCCTAATCTTATTGCAACTTGATATGCCATGCTTAGTTGATAACCATAGGAGGTCTACAATTTCCTGAACAGAAACAGAGGATTAGTGGATTGGGAGAGTGGGAAAAGAGGGGGATGTGGTGAAGGGAGGAATTGGTAGGAGAGGAGGGAGGGGAAACTGTGGCTGGAATGAAAAATAAATGAGTAAAAAATATTCAGTCAATCTCCAAAACTTGTAATTATTATGAACATTTGATCCGATAAATGTTAAAGTTATTTTAAAAATAAACTCTTGATTAATTTAGCAAAAAACCAATGAGAACCAAAAGGAATGGCAGTGTTTAGCAGGCACAAAGGAATGTAAATTGCAGTATATAGCATGGGAGAGGGTTGAAGCAGAGGGGAAAGGAAAGAAGGGGAACAGAGAAAAAAATGTATAGTTCAATAAAATGAAAAAATGAGGTACAGAACTAAACAGAAAATTCCTAATGGAAGAATCTCAAATGGTCGAAAGACACTTAAGGAAATGTTCAACATTCTTAGCCATCAGAAAAATGCAAATCGTAACCACTCTGAGATACCATCTTACATTTGTCAGAAGGGTTAACATCAAAAACACCAATGATAGCCTATGCTGGAGAGGATGAGAAGTAAGGGGAATACTTATCCATTGCTGGTAGGAATGCAAACTTGTACAACCACTTTGGAAATCAATATGCCAGTTTCTCAGAAAATCGGGAATCAATCTACCTCAGGAAGCAGCAATACCACTCCTTGGCATATATCCAAAAAAATGCTCAAACATACTACAAAGACATGTTCAACTATGTTTATAGAAGGATTATTTGTATTAGCCAGAAACTGGAAACAACCTAGATGCCCCTCAACCAAAGAATAGATAAAGAAAATATGGCACATTTACATATTAGAGTACTTCTCAGTGGTAAAAATTAATGACATTTTGAATTTTGCATGCAAATGGATAAAGCTAGAAAACACCATTCTGAGTGATGTAGCCCATACCAATAAAGATGACTATGGTATGTACTCACTCATAAGTGAATACTAGCTATAAACAAAGGATATTGAGCCTATACTTCATGATCCTAGAAAAGCTAAGTAGCAAGATGAACCCTAAGAAAAATATACATAGATCCACCTGGAAAGTCAAATTAGACAAGATCATCTGACAAAATTGGGAACATACGGGTGGGGGGGGGAAGGGTAGAAGGAGAAGAGGAAGGGAGAAGGGGGGGTAGGAGGTGACCTTAGGGAATGGAATAGTTGAGATGGAGGAAGAACAGAAATGAGAGCAAGTAAAGATATATCTTGATAGAGGGAGCCATTATGGGGTTAGCAAGAAACCAAGCTCTAGAAAAATTCCCAGGAATCCTCAAGGATGACCCCAGCAATAGAGGAGAAGGTGTCCGAACTGGCCTTGTCTTTTAGTCAGACTGATGAATATCTTAAATGTCACCATAGAACCTTCATCCAGCAACTGATGGAAACAGAGACAGAGACCCACATCAGAGCACTGGATTAAGCTCCCAGAGTCCAGTTGAAGAGCGGGAGGAATGAGAATATGAGCAAAGTGGTCGACATACCGTGATGGGGACACCCACTGACAGTCTACCTGAGTTAATGGGAGCTCACCAACTCTAGCAGGACTGGGAAGGAACAAGCATAGAACCAAACTAGTCCCTCTGAATGTGGTTGACAGTTGCATGGCTGGGGCACTCTGAACATCCACTGGTGGTAGCACCAGAATTTATTCCTACTGCTTGTACTGGCTTTCTGGGATCCTATTCTCTTTGGATGAATAACTTGCTCAGTCTAGATGTAGTAGGGAAGGCCTTGGACCTTCCCCACAGCAATGTGCCTTACCTTTGGAAGACTGTATATGGGGGTCTGGGGAGTAAATGGAGGCAGTGGGAGGAGGGGAGGAGTGGGAACTTGGACTGGGTATGTATAATGAAAAAAGAAAGTTTGTTTTCTTTTTTAAAAAATTAAAAAAGATTTCTTTTAAAAAAATAAAGTTCTTAATGACATTTTAAAAAAAAAGAAGCTAAAGGAGGTCTAGATGAATTAGGTGTGCATGTTTTTCTTGAGATGCTATGACAACACTCCTCTAAATTTAATTTAAACTTATGATAATAACCCTAAATGCAAGATATAGATTAGTAATGTAATAAATAAGTACATCATGTTCAAGTCAAGCTTCCATGCGGGAAAGTAATGTGGTATTTATACTTATTGAAAAATTAATTACCCAATAACATAGAAATGGAATGTTGAAAAACATTACACATAATATAGAAACTGCCAGAAGTATCTGCTGAATAGATTTAATGAAATGCAGAATTCCTAGCTTTTTTTCTCTACAACACCATCACCATTATCAAAGAGATGACAGTAATAGGAATTTAAGACCAGAGACTTCCATCTTACTGGTAGAATTGTCTGTTTGTGTGTGTGCATGCTTGTGTGTGTTATTTATGTGAGCTGTATATTAGTGATTTACTTTGGATGTTTTTCTCTATTGTTCTCCTATTCCTTTTTTTGGCAATGTCTTTATTAAACTATAGCTTAATGACTGGATAAACAGACCGGTTAGTGAGTCCCCTGGAATCCACATATCTCTACACCGCCTATCCCTGCCCAAGGCTGAGCTTTTAGATGCACACCACTATACTTAAATTTTCAGGTGGGTTCTGGGGATCTAAATCCAAGTCCTCATGTTTGTACAACCAGCGCTTTATCTATTAAACCATCTCTCCAACACCTCTGCTACTATCATGCATTTCATCTGTAGAAGCATGTCAAGTGTGCGGTCCCACAGGGATTCTCAAAGTGTTCAAATCATGAGCTGTGCAACGTATAAAGTACCAAATATATGGACAAATGTAAGTTTCAGTAATCACCTTTACCTACCATTTGCATATTAGTATATTAAAGACAAGCATTCTTAAGTGTCATGGGTAAAGAGCAGAAATTTGACCTACTGTAACTAAACATACACTCCTTGCTCACTAATCAGTTCCTGAAGACAATTAGAGTTTTAAATTGGCCTTCACTTGAATCACTAACTCTGAAATGTCTATGACAGAAAGGTTGAGATCAAATTTTAATGAGGTTCAAATATAAGCTATTTAAATATTTCTTATGAAAGTTAGTGTTTACACCAGAAAAGGAAATTTTACTGAAGATTTTTTGTTGATTAACAAAATTAATGAACATGTTTTGCCAATAGCAAAGAGGAAAATATCTTTGATCCTGTTTTTCAGTTGTGGCACTGCACTTTTCATGCTTTTGACCATAAATAGTTAATATTTAATATTAAAGTTGAAATTATTTACATAATTTCTCAACTCGTTTTTGCAATTTATTTTTTTATTGAAAGAAAAAAAATAAATTTCCCCCTCCTCCCAGCCTCCCATTTCCCTCCCCCTCCTCCAACTCTTCTCCTCCTCCCCCCACTCCTCTCCCCCTCCCTCTCCAGTCTGAGAGCAGTCAGGGTTCCCTGCCCTGTGGAAAGTCCAAAATCCTCCCCCCTCCATCCAGGTCTAGGAAGGTGAACATCCATACTGGCTAGGCTCCCACAAAGCCAGAACATGAAGTAGGATCAAAACCCAGTGCCATTGTCTTTGGCTTCTCATCAGCCCTCATTGTCTGCCATGTTCAAAGAGTCCGGTTTTATCCCAGGCTTTTTTTGCACCAGCAAATTGTGTTCATGATTTTATTTCAAACAAGATTTAGTCTTTTATGATAGGTGACAGAGTCATTTAGAAAAATAATGCAGATAGCACAATTTGGTTCAATTAAAAGATATAACATACACACAGATCCTAGGGCAAAGCGTTTTGAAGGTCTTTATGTGTTACTCTTTTCATCGTTGTAACAAAATATCTGGTAAGAAACAACTTAACAGAAGAAAGGATGCATTTAAATGAGAACTAGAGAGGAAACAGTCTATAGTGGAAGCACATGACAACGAGAGGGAGAGACTGCTGATGACTCTTCATCCAGAGTCAAGAAGCAAGCAAAACAGAAAGTGGGGACAGTCTATAAAACTTTAAAGATCACCCTAGTTTTCCACTTTCTCATGAAGGCTCCAGCTCCTAAGGCTTCCACTAGTCATATAAACAGTGCCAGTAGCTGACGACCAGTCATTCAAACACATAAGCATTCGGGAGACATTCAACATTCAAACACAGCAAGAATATTTTCCGCCTCAACCTCTTAGACCAGAAGTGACTGGAAGTCATGTAGACTAGATTCAGCACAGTGTGCTGAAAATACACGTATCTCGGTAGGTTATTGCTCATGGACAGCCACCTCATTGCAGTTCTTTATGACAGATGAGTCAACATTTTCTAAGAAGTATCTTTCAATGCCTGTCACTGTAAAAGAGAGTCAAGAAGTTGTTCTTAATTACAGGGTTTTGTGTGTATTTCCAGATAATTAATCCTCAGAACATGATTATTTAACTAATTATTTCTGAAAATAGCAGATTTCAACATATAGCATAATGCTGCACTTTCTTGGAGACACAGAAGACCGAAAAGTCAGTTGTATAAACTGAGGTCATTGAACAGTTTTGAGAATAACCATTTTGAAAAGAACAAAATTGGGACACAGCAAAAAGACATTTTTATGCAGGACATTTTTGATCCATTAACATTCTAGTTCTTGATCCTACTATTCTTGGACGCCATGACCTTTTTATTTCCTATTCATCACATACATTGTACTGAATATAATATATTATGACTTAATTCAGATTCATTAAACCACACAATTAACTGTATAATTTAATGCATTTTTTCTTCTCATCATTTTCCCCAAAAGGTTCTCAGAGTTTTACAAATTAAAAGTAAAGTAAATGTCCTTGAAGAAGGTTCAGTAACTCGGCCTTAGTAAATATTATAAAAACAATAATTTCTTCATCAGTATGAGGAGCCAGCTGCAATAGGCCTGAAGAATATGAATTATCTCTTGTCTGGGAGAAGTGGAAGAGGTTAAAATTCATCATTTTAACTGATAGGCTCTCACAGAAAAATAAGCAAGGCAAAGAATACTAAATGCTGTTTTAATTTTTAAGGTCTCCTTACTGATTTTCTAAGGGAATAATACAATTCTTTGTATTGTAAGCAAGACTTTTTTGTAATAAGCATTTATTTTATCTTTACTTTGCCTTAATGAGATATATTTCTGAAATTTAATCTTATTAAATGAAGCAGTTTTACATCTTTACTTTTAAAAACACAGTGTAACCTCTAAATAGTAATTTTGACTCTTTTGTGACAAGTATATTGCATTTCATGTTTAGATTACATCTGAGTCTGCCCTTCCTGGGTCTTCCAAAATGGAATTTATTTCAATTTCAAGAACATAAAAATCAATCCAAATAAAAGACTAAATTTGATTATTTCTCTTTTATTTTTCTTCATGGACATGTTAAAAGAGCAGATAAAGTGGCAGACTATCACTCCCACCTGATTTCATTCGGGAAAAGGAGGAAAATTAGTAGCTGTAAAGTTTGTTATTGAGATAAATCATTTTCCTTAGTTTCTGCCCTTTATCTAACCCCTTCAGGTCAGTGTTACCCTCCTGGAACTCTCTGAAAACATTCACCTTTACCTGGAAGGAAGGTTTCTCAGATAAAGTCTAATACCAAACTCTAAGTTCTCTGCAGATATCAGGAACCAGAGACTAGTTACACTGCATAGTCATCCTAGAAGTTTCAGGTTTTTCTTCCTTTTTATCTGCTACCATCTGCATTAGTACTGACTCTCTCCCTGAAAAAGTATAATAGAATGTTTATTTATTAAAAGGGCCGTATTAGATTGACTTACAGAACTACAATAAGGGCTGTCCAGCAACAAGTGAGGCCAAGAACGCAGTAGTTTCTGAGAGCAAGAGTCTTCTGTGCCATCAGTCCCAGTCTGGAACTGAAGGCAGGAAGAATTCCCTTCAATGCCCATTGGAACCCTCAGCCAAGTACTAATGTTAGAAAAGAATGCAGCAGGAGCAGTAACGGGGTAGATAAATTTATCAGTGAGGGTGAAGGCAAAGAAGGGGAAAAAAACAGAAGAGAAGTTTTCTTTTCTATTATCTGAGCTCTAACTGAAAGCAGTTGCACATCCACACTTAGGTTGGGTGTTCCTACTTCAAATAATTTTATCATGAACATCCCAGGGTGCCAGGCAGTTTGAATTTAGTTGGTTCAAACTCTGGACAGTTTAACAAACAAAAGTAGTCAATCAAAATTCCACCCACCATTGTCAACGTTGACCTAATTCTTAGTCTTACTTAATTTCTAAATACAAACAAAAACCATAACAAGTAAAGATGCCCTCAGGAGTAATCCACAAACTGTTATACTAGTTTAGAATAAGAATATAATATTCCCCAAAATAGTTATGGAAGGGATCAAGAATTTATAGAAGATCACAAAAAAATATGTGATCTTCAGGGACATTAATGAAAAAAAGGGAACTTTTATATATGGTGTTAAGTGAACCATGGGGAACATGGACGGAAAAGTTAGACGAATTAGAAAGGGAAGTGAATGATAAAATATAACCTCCACATGAGGATCTATATGAAACCAATGTGGGTATGAAGATTTTTTAGTGATGCAAGTGTTATGAACTAGAGTTTTCATTTATTCTGTATATTAGTGAGATAAAATCATACAGAAAGGGCTTAGATTGCCAATTCTAATACCAGATGAAAAACTATATAGATTCTAATGGCGTGGGTAAGAAGTACTGTATTAAAGGTAGAACTCTACAGTGATTAAATTCACAGATGAACACTGAGGTAAGGAATCAACCCCTTGCTCATATTAACAAGGTTTAGTGTACAAAGACATTTTCAACACTTATCTATATTTTGACTTCTTTTTCAAAAAAATCTTAATGATTTTTTGCTTGCTTATATATTTTATTCTAATAAAATCTTATTAAAATACTACCTCAAAATATAATATAATATTCTTTTAATATTAATTGTGTCATTCAAATATGATTCTGATTTAAGAATTTGTTGGCTAGTGATAGAGCTGTCTCAGAATAGTGGTTTCCATTTTTGAATTTTCTCATCTTTAAATTCATGTGATTATTCTTGAAAGTGTTGTTGGAAAGACTAAATGATAAACTTACCTTTAAGTTATATAGCAATAAGCATATGTACATAATATATGCATATGTATATAAACAAACTATCATCAATCCATATCACCTCTTTATATATATAGTTTTATATATAAATTTAAATATGTATATATGAATTATTGTTATTCTAGTATTGTGTCTTGTCTCTTAATTTTGTATACCATTCTGCACCTTGCTCTATTTAAATTCTACTTAATTATATAATGGACATTTTGACTTTGTATAGAGCATTTTCATCGTTATTCCATCAGAAAGTCTGGCAAGGAGAAGTCCATTATAGTTCCAGTGTGTTTGCTCCCAAACATAGAGAAGATAGGCCAGGTCTATACAGGTTTTCAGTAGTCTCAATCTATTCACCATTATGGGGATAACACAATTTCCTTTTACAATTTTGTGATTAAGTTTTTTTCCAGTAACTATGAAATGACTCAATATAAAATATAAGGTAAGTCTTTAATGCTATTTCTAGAAAATATTTTCTTTAGTGCATTTGGGAAAAGACAATAAACAAAATAAAATAAAATTTAAAAAAGACACTTTGGGTATGAGAACAATGTTTATAGACTCCAGTAGAGATTCTGCCAGTTTAGAAAGTTCGTGCTTATAGATCCTCCTCCAACTGCTATGACGTCAGTAACACTGAGTAGTTAGCTGGGTTTCCAGTACCAGGAATAGTTTCCCTCTTGTCAAGTGGATCTTTAGTCCAATTAGTGACGAGTTACCCACAGATAAGTAGAGTCTTCACCTGTCATCAAGGAAAATTCTCATTTCAACAGATAGGGGCCACTACAAACAAACAAACCAAAAGAAAAAGAAACACAATCCAACAAAATATGGAGTTATGGAACCTAGTCCCAGTGGATACACCTAAAAACACTCTGGCCCCTAGTGCTCAAGGAACATCGTGAAAGATGGAGTGAAAGGAAGGTAAGAGCCAGATGGCCAGGAACTTTGCTGTGAGAGTAGTTTCCAAGTAACATTAGAAGATACACACATAAAGATTCACCAACACGACCACCCAAACATGAGCTGAACAAGAATGTCACCAAAAACATGCCAACCACAAGGAGAAACCCCCTGAGGCCCCAACTCCTCTCAAAGAACTACAGGCACCTGAGGAGAGCTGAGAACAGAAGAGGCAGCCTTCTCCAGGGACAAGCATACCAATTAGTTGTTTAGTGCCAAATAGATGGCCCTAAAAATAGTATAAAAAGTAACATGTGAACTGAATAAGTTATATTTTGAAATATATATGTATGTATATGTGTGTGTTTATACGCATGAATTAATGATTAGTTTAAAAGAAGACCATGCCATGTGTTTGAAGGAGGGCAGAAAGGCTATGTGGGAGTGTTTGGAGGGAGAAAAGGAATGTGACAGATATTTTAATTATTTATATCTCAAAATTTTCTGAAGAAGACATTTTGGTACGATTATAGCACATGTTTGCTACCTGGCATCACAAAATGAATTGCAACACATTCCACTCTTCAGCGCTTCATACTCTCTGTTCATACATCAAGTGTTTGGAAGTTGTTTTACTACTCCTAAGGCCATGCACTGAGCTCAGCTGCATAGTGTACACTGCTGATGAAGTCATGGGCAAGCTGACTTCCGTTTTCAGGCCAATTAGTTTTATTCCGTTCACAGACCATAACTCTAACCTAAGGCAAATTGTACTAAAATTAAATGTGTTCTCTTATAAGGCACCCAGGACTGGAATATGTGATTCTTCTATTATAACTAAAGAAAAATCTCAGTACCCACTTTTGTGAAGATCTAGTAACTGTGGTATCACACCACTCATCTTACATAAACGCAGCACATTAGAATAAACTAATTTATTTTGCTAAATGTCCATACATTTAGTCAGATTATTTTTAGAAGGATTAGTTTACTGCTATTAAAATCAGTCTGAATCTTTTTCATTTATTTCATCCCTTAAACATAAATAACACTTGTTTAAATTCTTCTAGTCACATAAATGAGTGGCAGATTTTACTACAGATATCTTACTAAATCCAGAGCTCTTACCAAAAAAAAAAAAAAAAATTAAATTTCCATTGTATTCCCCCTGGGTCCACAAATGAGAACACTGTTTGAACTCCTAGGTCAGTTTCTCTTCAGCATTGAGCTTGGTGGATGATCTCTAGCTCCAGCCATGGTGTGAGTTAGGTTTACGATTCCCATGGGGTGTGGAGCCTTTAAAACAGCACGTATAGCCTCGACCATTAGTTAGCCCCCAGAAGTCTGACTGTACATTTGAAAACACCTGGCAAATCATCACAATTCACAACCTTCAAACTGCCCGTCCAACAGCAACCGGCTCAACACATCTGTTATTTTTCCTTCAGAAGCTTCCAGTCTGTTTATCTAAGGCAGCCATTAACATTGAAAATGATCTTCCTTTTTAAGATGTGTTATAGACTGATGCAGTAAAGCTTTTGTTTTTAATTATCAGCAATGACTATGATGCAATATAATTTTCGTGGTACTCAGGGCCCTTTAGAAATCAAAAGGAATCCAACTTAAACAGTAATTAATGTCTAATGACGAGTCACAAAAGGCACTACTTAATTAGAAAGCTCTGCTCTTTGAATACACCTCCTCACACATTCCACGGATCGCAAACTCTTGTTGGCAAAAAGGAATATAATTGGGGACATAGTCTATTGTCTCTCTGAAACGACACCTAAAAATTACATGAAGTGACTCTGATGTGCTCAGAACTTGGAAAATCATACTAAGACACATTTTATTAGTTATTTTATCTTTCGTCATCAACCCTTAGAGCATTGTTTTTCAATAAATAATATCTGAGGCATAATTTAAAGATGAAATAAAATGCACAAAAAATTTGCTTATTATTAAGAATATTTTAAGTACTATATTTCTTACAGTTGAATTTAAAGAATAACTTTATCTTTACAAAATCAATTAAAAAACTGGCATAAAAATGCAATATTGATTGACTTCATTATGATATATTTGGGGCTTATTATTAGATCAAAACATGTAAGAATTACATTCTTGTCGGGCAGTTGTGGTGCATGCCTTAATCCCAGCACTCAGAAGGCAGAAGCAAGTGGATCTCTGGATTTGAGGCCAGCCTGACTTACAGAGAGTTCCAGGACAGCCAGAGATATACAGAGAAACCCTGTCTTGAAAAATAAAGCAACAAAATAAAAAATAAACTTACATTTTCTAAAATCTCATATTCCATATTCTGCTGCATATGGGAGTCTCCATTGAGTTCCACTTATTTATTTCATTATCAGAATCTAATATTCAATTGCAGGAATGTTAATGTAGACAGACAGCAAAAATGTCTTATTTTCTTTATATTACCAAACCTAGGTATATTCCTAAACAGACATGACAGAAGCCTGCTGGAGTATTCCTGCAAGTCTCTACTGTCAAGCGATGTCCTCAATTTCATGACAAGGATCTGAACCAGACACTATGCAGAAAGCACAGCAATCAAGTGTTAAGGTTACTAACAGGCAGGTTAATAAATTTTGTTATTTGGGTGTACCATACTCTAGAAATATTTTTACCCATAGCCCACAGATTTCAGCCTTATCTCAGTTACTGTTTGAGCCTCACCTCTTAATCTGATCACAACAGCCAGACTAAAATACAGATTTAAGAAAATCTCAAGAAGATTGACAGCTCTAATGTAGTGCCTGCTGCTTCCTACGTGAGGCACTGGATGGGCATCGTTTCCCTTAATGTAGCAATTAGACCATGCACTGGATCATAGTTTAAATGAAAAATTGATGCAGCACACTCATAACAGAAAATGTCTGAACAACAGAATATACAAATATTGCTATTGTACTGATCAAAACTATCTGAAGTGCAATTGAAACTTTTTAGCAACAAATACATTTGCCTAATAAAATGCACCATAGAGTGATTTTAATATTAAGATAAAGCTAATGAATACATAAGTAATGTTTTCTTCAGTCTTTCTTTTGAAACAGGAAAAGTAGGTGATTAATTGACACAGCATAACTTTAAATATCTTAACACAGCATCAAGTCACTTATATGTATAGCTTACATGCATAAAGCACTGTGCTAAAATTGGTGGGACTGATTGTTTAGTAACAAATGGAATTAACTTTATGGGGATAATTGAAACAATAAAGCAAGTTAAAAAGTATATTACAGTATGATTCCAATTTTATTGTTTGATAATATGAATTTAAATTTTGTTACTTGATCTAGATATGTCCCTGTATTATATACTATTTTTGTCTCTATGACCTAACCAAAACAACAAAAATGTCTTGTAGCAAGAGGGGTTTATTGGGGTTCACCATTTGAATTGTTGGAATCCTTCAAAGCAAGGAAGGTATGGTGACTGAAGTAAGTACAGGATATGGCAATAGGAAGGTATGATATTTGCTACATTCCAGCTGGGAATGAGTTGGAACCACTAGAGTCCAATAGACCATCAGGCCCCACCTCTCAGGGATCCACTTTCAGTGAGGTCTGAGCTATTTCTTCCATAACCTCCAAACAGTGCCACCAGCTGCATGCAAAATTTTCAAACATGTAAGACTGTGGATGATAGGTATTTCATACTAACCCATAATTGTCCTTGGTAATATTTTTCAAATTAAGAATTCTTATAAATTTTTAGGTATTACAATTAACTTTTATCTACTGCTATCTTTTCAATTCTTAAACATGGCCATGGTTTCCCTTTATTGTTATAAATGCTATTTTGAGGGATATTATTTCCATAACTTTTAGTTGGATATACCTAATTAGTAATATATAGTCATTTTGACATAGCTAATTAATTTCTTCCAAATTAATCTCATTTTTACATTTTTCAAATGTGTAAATATTTTCTAAATCTTTCAAATTTCAATATTTAAAAATTAAAGCACTACACATATATGTCTATATATATCATATACAGTAAAGGAATGAGTTACATATCTCTTGACATATTTTCCTCTTGCATATTCATTCCAAAAAACAGTGTTTTCATATTAATGACATGATCAGTGTCTCACTATGTGGAAAATGAATTCTATAGCAATATTATAATATAATATATTTTGTTTGGTAACTATTGTTATAAAAAGGCAATAACTAGAACCAGATGTGGTACATACACCTACAGTCTCAGCATTCAGAAGTGAAAATCAGGCAAATATTTTTTGAGTTCAAGGGCAATCTGATTTACACATGGAATTCCAGAAAAGTCGCCGGGCGGTGGTGGCGCACGCCTTTAATCCCAGCACTTGGGAGGCAGAGGAAGGAAGATCTCTGTGAGTTCGAGGCCAGCCTGGTCTACAAAGGGAGTTCCAGGACAGGCTCCAAAGCTACAGAGAAACCCTGTCTTGAAAAACCAAAAAAAAAAAAAAAAAAAAAAAAACAGAAAAGTCTATATATTGAAACATTGTTGAAAAGAAAGAAGAATCTATGAAAGAAACACACTTTTACATATGTTATTAATAATTTATATCAAGACATGCAAATTATGAGACTAATATAAATTATTAATTTTATTCTGTACCCTAAAAATAAAAAATTGAGCTATAAAACAATATTGTGATTTATAACATCATAGCAACATCCAAACAGTAGTATAACTTTAATAATTTTTATTAAATAAGCCTTCTTTTAACAAATTCTCTCTAAAAACTTAGGAGGAAAACCAATATTCACTAGTGTTTTGGAATAAGTTTAACTAGTTTAAGTGATTACTGTTAGCTAGTTTAAGTGATACACTTTGATCATATGTCTATTATATAGTCAGCTAAGCATAAATATTAGCTGTATATGTATCAAGTGTCTCTCAAAGTAGTGTGTAAAATTACTCTTAAAATCATCCAGGAAACATTCAACAAAAGTACCACAAGAAATTCCCTGCACAATACGAAAAGACATGTCAGTTCCTCCCACCAAAATATCATGCAATTGCCAGAAGAATATTGGTGCTATTTGGTATATATTTTCTTTAAAGAAAATCCTAATATTTCATTCAATGGATGCCAAATTTCTAATTTTTTTAAATTTTAAGACACTCACTGGTAAATGTAATAACCAAGAGAATAGCCAGTGCAAGCAAATTGGATCAGAAAGAAAACTCAGTAGTGTAGAGCTCACCTGATCTTTTTATGGAACCTGGATTCAGTCCTCAGTGCTGAAAATAAACAGATAAATACTTAATATATAAATTACTTTATCTTTTATCCTGTATCTGTTATGAGGATATCTTTAAAATTCTTATATGCTTACAGTACCTGTATTTGTAAATATTTACCTACAAAAGGATAAAAATTGTTTAGAATTTGTGAAAAATTCCTTATTATCTGATCCCCACAAAAGTGGAAGAGGAAATTGGATATTTTGTTGGCATTTTTGAGAAAATAGTTTTTGTGGTGTTGGCTAACTTGTTTAAAACTAAACAAAATCAATAGAATCATTATTACTCTGAACAGCTCACCTATATGCTGTCCCAAGGTCATTAGAAAACTATAGGTCATATAAAAACACCAGTGATCTTTGGGTTGACAATGATTCCTCAAAGACCAAAGACCATTTAGTAAATATTCCATCACCAATTATAAGAAGTTCTCTTTTGTGTTGTTTTCATTTGTTTGAGAGATTCTCAAAATATTATATGCTAATGCTACTGCTCTTGCTTGTACATGGGAGGTGGAAGGTAAATACCTATTGCTGAGGACACCATGTACTTTAGACATAGGCCCCTCAGTTGGAACTGACTCAAATATTTCTTCCTTGAAGAGTAGTTTTTATAGTACCAGAAAGTACAATGCAAGCTTCCAAAACAACCAACAGTTCTGCGTAGCTGTGATTCCTATGAACCAAAACAATGACCATTATGACACAATAACCCTAAGGGTGCAACAATGGTATGCATATCTTGGTAGTAACCAACAGCTCTCCAATTGGACTTAAGACCTGTTCAACAGGAAAGAAACCATTCCTGGTGCTGGAAACCTAGCCAACTACCCAGGGCTATTGAAGTCAGTAATTTAAAAAACATCTTACCCTTAACCCAACCTATGGCAGTTAGGAAGAGAGGGAGGGTCTTGTCTTTGCTGTTCTGTTGATATTGTAGGTTTATTCCTTAATATTTATCCCTAAGTTTTATTGTTCAATAAATGATAAAAAAAAATCTGACATCCAGCCTGGGGCTTTAAATCACATCTCAGGCAGAAAAACTACCACAGCTGTGCCACCCCTCCATACCAGCTGGCCTATGGGTTTGGCATCAACCTTGTTGTACAGCACTGTACACCTCATACTGAGCCCCAGTCACAAGGCTGTCTCAACCACACTGGGTCCCACCCTCTACAGTTAATGGTAGGCCAAACAGTCCTATCCTATGCTGAATCCTGGCAGTGTGAATTTCTCCCACTAGTTTCCTTACAATAAATTTTCAGACAGTTCACACTCTTTCCCACATGGTACATGAGCAGCCATATTAATAGGTTTCCAGCCTGAATGTAAAATTAGCACAGCTCAGGACACCTACTGTCCCCACACACAATGTGACCAGCACAGCTATCCAACCCCCAAGCATCTCTACCTATGTTGTCAGCATTATAAGATGTGGTAAGACCCTTGGGAATTTTTAAATGGGGAATTAAGTATTGCAGTGAACTGCTTGTTCATCCCAGCCGCCTGGCTAGCTTTGCCCCAAATAACCACACAGAAATTGAATTTTAGAAATAGGTTCATCTATCTTTATATATGTAATTTTGGGTATAAGTCTAAATCAGATAACTAAAAAATAAGTTTGTGTACCACAATAATAAAAATTTGTTATTTAATAGATTGTGGTCCTTTAACGTTTCTGATATCTGATACATTTGACCTTTAAATTGTTCAAGTTTTCCACAGTGAACCTATATCATTCATAACAACAGCTTTAAGAGGTGTTGAAGACCCACCCACAATGAATAATACACCCGGATTATGTTAAAGGCACAAAGCTGACAAACACCAACCTTGACAAAAGATCAACCTTGAGCTAAAAAGTGCTCAAGACAACTTCAAGTAGTTAGCTAAGGTGGTCCAGCCTCTTAGACTACTCCAGTTGGGATTTTAGGTAAATCTTGTACCCTCCTATGATACTGAGACTTGACAACAACTAGTTCTCCCAGAATTTCATCTTTATCTCAATTTTTCAGGATCCTCTAAAGATGCCATTGCCAACAGACAACAGTAAGTAATCTTAAAAACATAACACCATATTCCCAAGAGACTGGTAGTTGTTTTTTGGTCATTTGATGGATATTTGTAATCATTTAGGGAGTTTGATTACAAGTCATTTTTAGTCATGATCAAGGAGGATACTAAGCAAAGAAAATAAGATTTAGGGATTTCATTCTGAAAAGAAAAAGAGGGATACAAAAATTCAAAGATTAAAAGGGACAGATCATTGATTCTATTTTAAATTAAAAATGACTATTATTAATCTCTAATATTTCAAATTACAGATTTTTATATATTACTTCAAAGTTAAAATTATTTTGTTATTCTGTATATGTGTCTACTCTTCTTTAAGATATTTTTTATATTGATACAAATTTAATTTACTTTTGTTGTACTTTATATATATTTCTAGTCTTATTTAAGGTATTGAACCTACACAGCACATTTTAAAAATGTAATGTAAAGTTTTACTCCTTGAAAGATATTTAGGATAGAAAAAAAACACTGGTTAATAGTCATATAAACATCAAACATATATGTTTGCAAGGTCATACAGAGATATATTTTAGATATATAGGTAGATGATCTTCAAACACTTCAAAGACCTACAGAATATGGCATTTCAAAATGCTTTATTAACATGAGTTTTTTGATAGTAAGATGTGTGCTCTTGATAGCACAATTAACTACAAAAAAAGACTCATGGGCATTGAAGAACTTTTAATTGCAGTTTACTTTCCTAGTAGCAAAAACTAGCCATTTGGACAAAAACTGCCCTTGCTTTGAGTTCTGACAGTGTGCTATCCAAACAGAACCAGCAGGACACAAATATGTGACTCCTGAACTTTGCCAAGACAGAATAGGACAGTCCTTTTAAAAATTTCCTACTTTACTGAAAAGTCTGTCAGATTCTAGGCCTGTAGGCCAAAGATGGATGTTCCATGCTACAGAGGAAACTTGGGTGACTGTTGAGGCATTCAGATGTTTTTGTCATTTGGATTGCTTGTTCTGCACTTTCTGTAAGGACTAGATAGTTATAGAGTTTTTCTGTTTCATGATAGAAAGTAATTTAAGCACAAAAGTCTAGACTCAATAAGAAAGGATAGTTAATGGAGTATTTTCTCTGAATTTGCCAAATATTAATGGACTGCAAATTAGAAATGTAATTCTAACTTGATAACTATTCTTTTTGTACATAGCTTCATTTTGCTGAAGTCAATACCTTTCCTTTCTGTTTAGACAACACCTGATAATTGTTCTTATTAAATATACTTTTACTACATTATAGTTAAAACTCTTCCTTGTTATTTAGACAAAATGGGGAAATATTGACGGAGATTACCTGGGATCAAAGGGAAAGTTTACACTCAGTTGACTGTAATAGGCCATTGTGTTCTCTGACCAACTAAGAGGAGAAAGAGAGGCACATAGGGAAGGAAGATGTGGGGCCAAAGGGTTGCATGTTCTCTTGGGTTCAGGATATAGAAAGGGAGGATTATGTCTCACTCGCTCCTGTGGGATTTTTCAACTTTATTCCTTAATATTTATCCTTAAGTTTTATTTTCAATAAATAATAAAACCAACATACATACATATATGTACCAAGAATGAATGATATAGAGGTTATGAATTCAATGGAGAGCAAGGAAAGGTATATTGGAGGTTTTAGAGGCATGAAAGTGAAGGGGGAAATGATGTAATTTTATTATAATCTCAGAAAGGTTAAAAGATTTCTAAAATAGTGCCAGTGAATCCCAGGTACTTTATTATATAGCATAATTTTATTTACAGATTATTGTTGGATGTATTTATTAATTCATCCAGAGATGTGCATTGTATGTCCACACAAGATCATTTTTGTTGAAAATATACTAAATCCAGTTGAATACGTGCCAGATAATTTTCAATTTGACATATGTGAGGACACTTTTGTCAATGAATTTTATGGATTACCACTATTTAACAAGAACTATAGTTTTAAACTTGTTGATATACACAGGTAAATCATGAGGTATTTAACTTGACATATAAAATAAACATAACAATTTGTTGTTTCTACAGAAAAAATGTGAAAATTAACACATAACTTTTTGGGTATGTAAAACTACAACATACTAATTCATATGTATTTTTTGTATTGGCCCATAAATTAGTAAGCGTATTTATTTCTCATTCCTTTCTTAAGACTGTTTAAAGAAGTATTATTCAGGAGACTATACCAAGAAAGCCATTATTCTTCTTGAGGTCATTGTTTATTTATTCTCCATCTAATTGTGGGAAATAAGAGAAAGCAGTAAAAAGCAATCAGCTACTTGTAGAACTCTATAATTTCGAGATTAAAGAGAAATCAGTGAAATATATAATTGTCTATAATAAGAAGAAAAATCTCAAGCAACAATAAAAACAAAGATTGTCTATAGAAAGTAGCAGTTTAACAGAAATAAAGGTTTTAGTAATGAAATATCATTATAAATTTGTTTTCATGCTTTAGCATGAATTAATATGATCAATAATACAACACTTAATAGAACTGATGCCATTGAAAAGTACCCCACTACAATGTCATTCAGACAATTATCATTAAACATATTTGGTACTGTTATTTTTTAATGTATTGCTGTATGTATACAAGGCAGAACCTGGAAACAACCTAGATGCCCTTCAATGGAAGAATGGGTGAAGAAAATGTGGAATATATACATATTAGAGTATTGCTCAGAGGTAAAAAACAATGACATCTTGAATTTTGCATGCAAATGGATGGAAATAGAAAACACTATCCTGAGTGAGAACCTTCATCTGGCAATGGAAGGAGATAGAGACAGAGACCCACATTGGAGCACCGGACTGAGCTTCCAAGGTTCAAATGAGGAGCAGAAGGAGGGAAAACCATGCGCAAGGAAGTCAGGACCGCGAGGGTGCACCCACACACTGAGACAATGGGGATGTTCTATCGGGAATTCACCAAGGACAGCAGGACTGGGTCTAAAAAGCATGGGATAAAATCGGACTCTGAACTTGGCGGACGAGGGCTGCTGAGAAGCCAAGAACAATGGCATTGGGTTTTGATCCTACTGCATGTACTGGCTTTGTGGGAGCCTAGGCTATTTGGATGCTCACCTTCCTAGACCTGGATGGAGGGGGGAGG
>NW_004949104.1:3963943-3967316 GCF_000317375.1 Microtus ochrogaster
TACAAGAGCTAGTTCCAGGACAGGCTCCAAAACCACAGAGAAACCCTGTCTCAAAAAACCAAAAAAATAAATAAATAAAAAATAAAACTCCTAGGGGGAAAATGTATAAAAAGGGACATACTTCAATATAATAAAGGTGTTTTAAAGTAAGCAAAAGATAACACCCAACCCCAAGTCTATGATGCATTAACATTAAGACCACAGCCAACATGACTTCTCTGAAGACACTTCACTATCTCCCAGATGAGACACCCACTCTTCACGTCACCAACAACAGAGAGTGCAGAGGAGTAATTCTGGGAGCAACAAAAGCACCAACAAAAGCACAAACTGTGAAAATCATTGAACTCAGTTGTCTATAGGAAGGACTGAAGAGAGAGATGAACCAGGGACTGGAGCTATTGTCTTCTGGGATGTGCGTATTTGTGGCTGAGAATTTTGTGGTCTGAGTTGCACAATATGCCTATAGAAGAAGCATTAGTTTGGATTTTGAAGTGAAAGCTAATTTTTACCAAAATGCTAATATTCAAAAATAGAATCTTGCAACAATTATAACAACTGTACACTTTTATAGTGTCCTCTTAGTTTAAAAGTAAAAAAAACTGTTATGGTCCATTTTCTAAAGTAAATTTGGAAATTAACATCAATTCAGGGCAGTTGTGGTTTCTCTGTCACAAGTTTAGAAAAAAGAGGCTGAATAAAGATTATTCAAAATTCTTTAAAAAAAAAAAAGATAACACCCACCTAAACAAAATTAAATAGAAAGCACTTCCAATAAAATGATGAACAGGAAAAAAAAGAATATTTCAACATCTTTAACATTTGTTATTTTATATAAATTTAATTTTCTTATTAAGTTTATTGCTACATAAGTGAAATATTATTATGTGACTATTATATAAATTTCTTAGGCAATTATTTTGCAACTAGACTGTATACACCCTAGATTGTATAGCCCCATAGGGTCTCCAAATCCCAATTTTTGGGATATTCACATAAGCTACATTGTGTGAAGAAAAAAATGAATGTTTCAAATATAACTAAGATTAAAATATTGAAATATCATTATTAAAATGGATTGAAAGTCTTAATGGGAACCTCTAGAAGCACAAAAAAATTTCTTGTACCTAAGGTCAGTGACATTTAGAGCAGAAGTATATCAATTTCTGTCTTGTGAGAGAACAGATTTTGCCGGTTTAAGCATCCAGGCCACCACAGATCCCCAGAAGGCGATTGAAAAACTCTCCTCACTTTATGACCACCAATATGTGAATTTAAGCAGCAACCATGGCTCATATCAATCCCGCCCTGTAAGTTTAAGCCTCATCTGCTAAGTCAAAAAAGAAATTAATCATCTTCTTTTCTTAATCGCTGCTCTTAGGGTCACTCATGGTAGTTTTTCTTTTCCTATTACAGATAATTCTACGTCTTGAATTTTAAGAGTTTAAAGTTTTATGTTAAATATTTCTCACTGTTAGGATGAGGGATTTAGAACAGGATTCTCTTTTGTAGGAGATAAGGGTGTTAGTATAATTTACTAAGAGAAATTGTTCAGAAACTGTCACCATCAGCCGTACAATACAGGTACATCAGGTAGAACTATAGAAATTGTCATCTTTCTCATGCTTGAATAGGAAAAGGCATAAACATAGAAGCACACAATCAAAGTTCTCAAAAAGACTGCATCATTCTATGATTCTGGGAAGACGAGGACTGTTGAAATGAGTTTTGTACAGTGGAATCATGAAGAAAATGTATGCAATCCACAAAAATAAAATTGATTTTAAGTGATAAAGTTCCTGGGATATTAAAGGACTCTGGGTTCTTCCGTGGCTTACCCTAAGACTGCATGCACAATTCAAGCAACAAGGGATTGATGTTTCAAGTCTTGCTCTTCTCATCAAATATCAGTGCTGCCTACAAAGCTCCCCTGGCCTAAATATAACAGACTTTTCCTGTGTGGATTGGTCAGTTGGTGTTGTTGACAACTGCAGTCGACTGTGTAGCACCATTCAGAATGAAAACTGATACTTCCTCCAGAATTCTTAAATCCCATCATTAAAGGAATGTATCTATGTTAGTTTTTATATTTTATCTGGTACCCAATAAATTATTGTCGTTTACATGCCTGGACATATTTTAATCTCTCATCAAATTTTCATGTTCAGTTTTTCATAGTTCTACATTTTTCTTACTCTATTGTTTTCTGCCTTTAGAATTTCCTTTATATAGTCCTATACTTTGGTGATAAAAAGCACACAATTGTCTTTGTTTTCCTTCTCATCTTCCTGTTCTTTCGAATTGAAGAAAGCACATAAATACTACAATGCTTTCTGATCACTCTTATATGCTGCTTCTGTTAAGGTGTCTATTATGTCCCCATCCTTTTCCTAGACATTCCCATCCTCAGATTCATAAAGTTTTGGTTGACTTTGAACTATGAGGTTAGTTGTAAACTATTCAGTGTAATCGGGCTACCCTTTCCACTGCAGGATGGGGATTAACGAATTGACACTAACAGAAACACCAATGGGTACACAACTAAAGGCAATGACTCCACATGTTCCTTTGAAAACTCTATCAAGTTAGCAGTATTAGAGCATTATGGTCCCTCCTAGTTCCTATAACCTCCCCCACAATGAATAATTTTTAATAGGTTTACAATATGAAGCATGAATTCTGTCTGTGAGGCTGGTTTCAAACATAATCTGAGTGTTTTGGGTCACCCTATAATATCTGTGCCACTATTTAATGAGTCACCAAATCATTCCTGGAAAGTTGGAATTTTACTTTATAAGAGTCATGGCTGGCTAAGAACCTTGGGGCTTTTTCTTGCCCAGAAACCCTCATACCCACATAATGGTATCCAGTTCCTGACACTGGCTTTTTTTTTTTTTTTTGCAACATCTTTCTGATATTGTTCTGCACCTACTGTGGTTTTAAAATTTGTAGGTCTGGTGTTTTAAATTTTATATTATTGTTCTTTCATAAATGCTAGTGTGCCTTCCACTTATTCTTTAGCTCTAGAATCCTTTTGAAAATATCACTTCCAGTGGTTAGATTATGTAAGCGTTACACAAAGAGGGAACATCAACTGAAGAATTGCCACTATCAGATTAGCCACAAGCAGGTCTGTGAGAGTGGATTTTCTTGATTAATGGTTGATGTAGGATGGTCCAGCACACTGTGAGTGATATCAGCCCTGGTTATGTGATCTGCACAGTATAAAAAAGCAAGCTGAAGCCGGGCAGTGGTGGCGCACGCCTTTAATCCCAGCACTCGGGAGGCAGAGGCAGGTGGATCTTTGTGAGTTCGAGACCAGCCTGGTCTACAAGAGCTAGTTCCAGGACAGGCTCCAAAACCACAGAGAAAC
>NW_004949104.1:3967416-3978118 GCF_000317375.1 Microtus ochrogaster
AAGCCACTTGGAGTAACGCAGTAAGCAGAGTTCTTTTATACCCTCTGCTAAAGTTTCTGCCTCCAGTTCCCTGACTTGAGCACCTGCTCTGGTTTTCTTTGTTGATGGACTTTGACATGAAAGTCTCTGATAAACAAATCCCCTTTTCTTCAAGCTTTGTTTTGGTCAGTGACTTATCAGAGAAAGCAGTGTTGAAAGTGAGGTTTTTCCCCTGTGTTCCAGTACAAAGTAGAAGGTTCTTACTTCATTGTGCTAATCCCCTTAACAATTACATCTTCTCTTTTCAGCATAAGCCATGGATTCAACATTGTGGCTCCTAGTGTTCCTAGTCTCTCCATACTATACACTTCTATTTTTTTTGTTCCATTTTCTTTACATGATAGACTTGCATAAACATTATCAGTAATAATTTACATAGATTTAGTATTATGCTGTCTTTAATTGTCTTCCATTAAAAGGGAGAAGATACCATCCACTAATTTTCAATTTAGCCTTAGGTAAGGTTTTAGGAAAGAAGAAAGCAACCAGTTTATTTGCATAAATAACGCACAAGTGGTCTCTATTACAATTACTAATGAAACCTGTTGTGGGAGTTTCTGTCCTGTCTAGTTCCCACAATCATTAAGTTCCAAAGAAATCACATAGAGGTCTACATTAGTTATAAACTGATTGGCCCATTAGCTCAGGCTTCTTATTAAATCTTATAACTTACATTATTCTTGTCTGTGCTAGCCACGTGGCTCGGTTCCTTATTCAGCGAGGCAGTCACATCTTACTTCTTCTGTGGCTGGGTGAGTACTGCAGAAAAGGATTTCCCTTTTTCCAGAATTCTCCTGCTCTCATTGACTCGCCTCTACTTCCTGTCTGGTTGTCCCGCCAATACTTCATGCCTGACTACTGACCAATCAGCGTTTATTTAAAATATAATTGACAGAATACAGACTATTATCCCACAGCACTTTTGAGCTGGGCCTTCATAGTCTACCTTGTTCAGAGCGTCACTCTCATCCAGATTGACACGAGAATGCCACAGTGATCCCTGCTTTTCAATCAACCACTTTTCCAGTCCAACGTTCCAAATATCCTTCCCCATGCCTCAAAACAATTAACATTCACTCTCTGGTACCAACTTCTATATGAATGACTTTTCTTTTTCTGAAGTCAATACCATGACAAAAAACAACCAGTAGGTGAGTATATTTTGGCTTCTAATTTCAGAAGAATGAATTACCAAAGAATGCATGGCAGCAAAAGACAGGAATTGTATCCAGAGAAGAGAAATCCTATCTTTATCCAAAAGCACAAAGCTGGGAAAGTTAACTGGAAGTACAAACCCCACTCCCAGTGACATACTTTCTCCAGTGCGATTGTTGTAATTTAGAAAAAGCAAGACAAGAGGGAAAGATGTCATGCGACAGAGTTCAGGTGGAAGGGTTTTTTATTAGGTGAAAGTGAGTGTGAAAAGGGGAGAGCAAAGAAAGAAGTCAGACCTCTGGGGACAGAAGTGGCAGAAAAGAAGAGAGGAGATGGATAGATAGATAGATAGATAGATAGATAGATAGATAGATAGATAGATAGATAGATAGACAGGCAAAGACAGCGAGAGAAAGAAAGAAAGAAAGAAAGAAAGAAAGAAAGAAAGAAAGAAAGAAAGAAAGAAAGAAAGAAAGAAGAAAGAAAGAAAGAGTTGGGTAGAGTCCTTTAAAAGGAATGTACAGGTGGTGCTCTTAGTATCTTAGGCTGGATACCCCAAGGTATTTATTTTGTTTTCTGAATAATCTGGCAAACAAGTTTAATGATTAGGCTCACTGTGAAAAATGCCTTAAATGTGTTTTCATATGTAAAAAAAAATCCTGCAAAATGTATACATTGAATTTTCATGCACCCTGTTGATTCTTGAACAAACCCATGACACAAGAATCTAGTTACAAATTTTAGGGCAGTGTTGATCTACATTTGTTCAAATGATGAAACATGAAATCAACTTCTACATCTTCACAATTTATCATACTCTTGTCTGTTGACATTATCTGGCAGATCCCTTCATCACTAGCCATATAGAATTATACAGTCATTCTTCCACCCATGTGAGGAAGAAAGATCTCTGTCTCTCAACAGACACGATGCTGTAGCCAGCATCCCGGAGTCCTAAAGTGAAACACTGTAGGCTAGGCAAGCACTTTTGTCCCTCACTGTGCCACACAACTTCTAATCTATTATATATTTTCTACTACTGAGGAGCTTCCAGGACAAAGTATAAGAAAATAAAAACCAAATTTTTAATTCCTTGATATATGCTTCATCTGGTGCCATGCATTATACAAATTTTCCTCTCTTAAGACCTTGATATTAGTAGAGCAAAAATGCTATATATTTATGTGCTTACTTATCTATTTATTTGAGAGTGGGTCTCAAATAAAAATGTGTAGACGACACTGGTCATGTTGTAAAAGTCATAGCAATCTTCCTGCCTCAGCCACTTGAGTGACAGAATGATAGGTATAAGTCAACATGCCTGATTTAAGACAGCTTTTGATAATTTTCTAAAACTATAGTGATGTTTGCATATACTGTTTATGCCCATCAAGTATACGTGATTCTTCTAGTGTTTGTATAGATATTTGTACAATCTAAATTAAAGATTTCCACCATATTTATTAGGAAGGGGTTCTGTAGCAGTCTGTGGATTCCTGAATGGGTCTTTGTCACAACATTGTTTGATTACCACTGCTCTTATTGATAAGCTTTCAAAAGATCATTAATTCACATTTGTACCAATGTCACAGCTATGCAATAAATGTTATTTTTATTATATTTTTCCTTTTATGGCCTTCTCCATTCATTTCCTGTACTATCAGGAAAGGGAAAGTAGATTTCTCAGGCTCATCTAACTATAGTCAATATATTTCTAAATTTAATCTCTATTCTTTTGAGAAGAATTGCCAATATAGTTTTTCATCAATATGTTTATACTCAAACATATTAATCTTTTCAGTCACTTTTGTATTTACAATCATGACATATCAAACTTCTAAACACCATTGTGTATGACAAATAAAGATATTTCACTCATATTTTAATCAAAGTTGGAGGTACACCCTTCAGTTTTTAATTAAAATTGGAGGTTATTCCATTTCTACCAGGATGGGTAACTTGTAAATGATTCGTGGCCTTTTTCCCTGAATATGATCATTCAAAAGGGTATGGATCATATTGAAGTTTCTGAGTTCAGAAGCTCCAAAAAAAAAAAAAAAAATCAGTTCAACCTCAGTGATTTTTAATGATGTTTCATTGCATTGATTTATTTAACGTGATTTCAAAACTATCACTCAGGAAAACCCAGGAAGTATTTTCTGGCTATGGACTTGTTTTTGAACAAGGAGAAGGCTCAATAGAGGTATAGAGGTGCTTTATGTAAGCAAACGTGTCCTGTGTCCAGAGTTACAGACAATAACTGTCTGACAGCTCTCGGGTTGCAACTGAAATATTTCTAGCCTTTTTAAAGATGAAATGAAATAGTATGCGTAGTTCACTAAAAGGGGAATTTACATAAAGAGGCCGCAATTACCCAAGTAGGACCTTGTCGCAGGAACTTGAGAAGGTTAACGATTATAAAGGTAATTAAAATGCAGAGGATTTGTCGAACATGTCATTGTTTTCCTAAGAGCTCAGCTACTTCTCGCATTGATCTCTGTATGATAGCTATATAACAAGCAGGTTAAATATCTCAGGATAATGGAGAAAACGTGCCAGCCGTTAGCACCATTGCTGATCAGAAGCAGCTGGTGCCGGCCTCACCTGAAAGGCAGGCCCTGTGACACAGCATTTTGAAACATCTTTTCAGGTCACCACTGTAAAACTGACTCTGAGGAAAGAGTGCCACCTACTGAACCGAATTTCCCAGGTCCCCTCCAAGGGCTGATTTCCCAACCTCTTTCAACCCTGCCCTAGCTTGTTTAACTCTGAAAAATAATGAGATTGCGGCACAGTGCGTGAAATCATAAAAGTATCTTTCTTTTCAGTGTCAACCAATTTAATGATATAGCAGTCACATCTATAAATTTACTATTTCACTCAAAAGCTCTGCATTTTAAAACGTAATACAACAACATTAAACAAATCTAATTTTCCTATGCAGCAAATTTCCCAAATACCCGAATGTCTCTCAAAGTGACCACAAGGGGGAGCTAGTATGTAACTTCTTGTGGGGCAGGAGTGTTGAGCTTATGGAATTAATGTATCCTGTTCTTTTTGGCTGGCAAGACAGAAAAGGATATAAATGTAACAGTCACTTATAAAAGTAACATTACCTTCATTTCAACAAGTTCTATTAGTGTTAAATGTTAACATACAGAATTTAAGCTAGTCCTCATCTTTATATGCATTAATATATTTAATATGGAGTAACAATTTGGTATTGCTCCACATCAGTACATTCATATATATTAATATATATTTTAAGTGTGACTTAGTGTATCTACTTACACATACGTACATACACACTTAAATACACACATACCTTGAACACACATAAATACTCATGAAGAAAAAGAGACATTTTATATCAAATAACTCTTTAAAATAAACAATAAATAAAATTCTCACCTTTAAATTTTGAGTTAGTCTCTGAATAATTCAAAATATTTGCCCTAAGACCTGTTAGTGTTTCTCGGTTGATAATTGATTATATTTTTTTCTGACTTAAAAATTGTAAGTTTGTGCCGGGCGGTGGTGGCGCACGCCTTTAATCCCAGCACTTGGGAGGCAGAGGCAGGTGGATCTCTGTGAGTTCGAGACCAGCCTGGTCTACAAGAGCTAGTTCCAGGACAGGCTCCAAAACCACAGAGAAACCCTGTCTCAACCCCCCCCCCAAAATTGTAAGTTTGTAAGATTAAAAATTGCAAGTTGTAAGTTTGCTTCATTGATGTGCTGAATTGTGAACTAATTCCTCACAGGTTCACCTTGTAAGTCCTTTTGGGCTTAGCTCTAGAGCTCCATTGTTATCATATTGCAGTAAAGAAGGTACATACATCTGAATATGCTTTCACACCATCACAGCTAATAACAAAACTATTATTTAGAAGAAATTTTAAATATAGGATTTTTACTTTACCCATATTTCTTAATAGCAGCATTTCATAATTTTAATAAAATACAAAGTCTTAAAAGTTTTTACCTTACTATCTTTATATAAATTTTCAACACTTTTAGAATTTATTGTAAATGAGAGAATTCTTTCAAAATATAAAGCATTTCATCTAAAATATAAAATTTACAGTTAATTTACATCGTTTGTTCTAATTAGTATTCATCACAAAGTAGAAGGATGTTGAGTAGGGACATTTTATCATTCATTAAAAGACAACGCTTTGATTAAAAGTCAGCCAACAGTCAGCAAGAGTATAAGAAGGGAACCATATGTACCTTTAAGAGATGAAGAGCATTAGCTAAGATACAGTACTTCATTGTTCAGAGAATTGAAATTTGCTTGGTTTTCTAGTACCTAACCCTTCTGTCATTAAATTTAGTTTGAAATATTTCATACATTTTAAAAAAAAACTATGAAACCAGAAAGTAAAATGATAGAGGCAAAATTATTTTTTTAAAAAAAAGATATTTTACTCATATAAATAATGGCTTCAGAGAAAGAAGAAGCTTCTACTTTTTTCTTAAGAGTTATGTACTATTAAACTCAAAATTATAGCCAAGCAGGAAAAGTTACAGGCGACTGCCACACTAGTGATTCTGGCTACAGGAATAAACTCTTGAAACTGCATCTTTAACACATAATTATGCATTTTTAAACAGTATCTCTAAGCCAGTTAAATAAATTGTACAAAAACTCCGTGAAGTCCTCTTTTAAGACTTTCCTTCAATACTGTGAAGTCAATTATTTGAGTGACATTGCAGTCCTTGCTCTTCTTTACTGGTCTGTAAAATTAACACGCAATACTTCTATTTGAAGTCATTACGACACATCATTCAATTACCTTTGCATTCATCTGACCTACATTGTTTTATTAATTAACAAAATGTTAAGTGCTTTGCGTGTCCTCGCATAGATTCTAAATAAGCATGCGAGATCTTTTAAGATGATCAGCATACACGCATTTCAAGAGAAGAGGCTAAAGCGTTGGCTTCAGATTCAATCTGCTTTGAAAATACAAACAGTGAATATCATCCAAGCTGCTCCTGTGAAACCTGAGCTTGCTTCGCTATCTAGACATCATCATAGTCCTGCAAACTTAGCATGATGGCATGTGTAACATGCATAGCCCCCCCCCACTGCCTAATACTTACATCATCTCATTTTTTTCCTAATTGAGCGCAGTATTTTAAGAATAGTGAATAAGGAATCCTTATATAAATATATGGTGAACACAAAACATACATAAGGGGAGGAGGAAAAAGACTTTGAAAACTGTTAGATTGTTTAAGTTAAATGTGGTTATCACAAAGGATTGAAAACAAGACAAATGAAACTGAGATATCAGTCAGTCCTATTTCTGGTTTAAAATGCACTATTTAAGAAAATAAAGATAAAAATAGTTACTTAGGGTGCCAGTCAGTATTCTATAACCATATTCAATTCTAGAGGCACATGAAATATAATATGATTCCTATGTTTCTTTTGTTCTTGGCCAGGGGCCCTAAGGCTTTCACCATATGTATGTAGTTCTTTCAGCAAACACGAGGGGGCGGTGTGGCATAATTACTCCTAAGGGGGGGGTTGCAGCAAACACAAGCTTCTGAGGAGAAATATTTTTCACCTCATGACATTCTTTCTTAGATACTGTGTTTCTAGTATTCTTTCAACTGCATGGATTTATGTTGAATTGAGCCTAATCAATACACTATCATAACCTTCCTTGGAATTGTTTGATGTTTTGTTTTTGCATTATGGTAAAATCCAAAGATAGCTCATTTCTATGTAATTAAAATAACTTTAGAATGGTCCTTTGGAAAAGGTATTTTGCAGTGTTCCTGAGGACAGAGCTAAGAGTTACAGCTTTTGTTTAGTTTTGCAAGGCCCTGGTGTTTATCCTTAAAGCTGGAGAGGGCTAAGGAGAGACAGAAGTAAAAAATAAGGATTGCTAGATGGATGTCTGAATGTGTGATCACCGCTCTTACTGGCAGCTTCTGCTTTGAACGATTTGAAGCTTCAACTTCTAAAGCTCAGGCTGTACAAGGCTGTGTGGTTAAAAGACCACTTAGCAAAGCAGCCTAGGTTTTAGCAAGGCTGAGCCCCTGTTTAGTAAAAATGTATAAATGATAAACTACCTATTTAGAAAAGACAATACAGGAGCTTCTTAGAATTTGAAGGGCTCACTAAAAAAGAACTTCTCTTTGAATTTTCTGAGCTGTTGATCTCCCAAGGGTGTGGTAAATTTGGAAAGAGACCAGACTGCAAAATCAGACTATAGGTTATCTCCTTGAAGCTCCAGGAAATTAATAGCTCCTCTGCCTGAATCTTTAAGCAATTATCCCCAAAACAATCTCCAGAACTTTCTTGTAATTGGTCTGGATTTGATTTTCTTTGAAATCCTGAATGATTCATGTTACAGATTTGTACGTTAGTCATTCACAATTTATAAATGGCAACTTAACTTCAGTATTTATGAATTACAATCAATACTCCAGCAATCAAAACACTCACCTTCTCTATTTCAATGCATCTGTTTCCTTTTTGTTTTCAGACTGTCAGATCACAGGCAAACCGGTCTTGACTCGTGGACGTTTGTGATAGTAGTTTAGGCAAAAGCAACTTTTGAGACTGGGTTGTAGAAGATGAGGAATTTAAAGCCAGGGCTGTGTGTGTGTGTGTGTGTGTGTGTGTGTGTGTGTGTGTGTGTAAAACAGGCATCTTTGAATCATTGATCCCCTACTGATGTAAATTCTTGCCTAACAGTTTCTTTTTTATACTTAAGAGATTCTATAAATGACTTTTTGATTTGGAAAAATTATCATATTGCTAGCTGGAAGTTTAGTAAGATGAACAGAGGTGAACCAGACCACAAAGCTGCTGAGTGTCGAGGGACGTTAGAGTATATTCAGTGTGGGCTGTGATAGACGGCTGAAGGGTAGAACCTTAAATAGTGCTCAGCAGATTTCAGTTTCATGAAACTGCAAAACATGTCTTGAGAGACGCTTTTTTTTCCCTCCGAGGAGACACTGCCTCTCTCTCCACCGGCGTCTGCTTTTCTTCTGAAACACTTTCATAATCAAGTGACTTTCCTTGCATGGGTGCCTGGGGACCGCGGGGATTTCTCTGAGGATGGGCAAAGTTACATCTTGATTACTGTTGCTCGGGGCGTGTTTGCTCCCTAGCTAGCTGGCACAGTTGGCTCTCCAGCACTGGACCTCACAGACACTCACTGAAATACACATGGAACTGTGCGAAAACGCGTACACACACACACACACACACACACACACACACACGGCACACGGGCACGGGAGCGCACGCGCGAGCGCGCACACACACTCCGCACCTCCTGCACCTCCTTCAGACTGGACGAGGTGTCAGAAAACCTGCAACTCCCTTGACCTGCGTGTGTGTGTGAGTGCGTGCGTGTGTGTGTGCATGTGTGTGTGTGTGTGTGTGTGTGTGTAAGCTGACGATGTGTGTTCGAACGTGTGTGAACAGAAATGCAGCAGGAAGACCGCAGCTTCCTCACTCGGCAAAGTAGGCGGTGTTTCTCAAGCCTGGCTGTGTAGCCGATCCCCCAATAAAATCGAGTCACTGTCCAACTTTTTTTTTTTTTTTGTCTTCCTAGAGAAAGACAGCCGAGCTGCCGCGCCCTGTAGCTAAGGCCTGGGGCGTGCGGTGGCTCAGAGACTTACAAGGCGCGGGCTCTGCTGGCCGCAGAGCTCTCGCGTCCGACGCTGCTAGTCAATGACTCTAAAGCGCTGGGACTGCTGGCCCCGCCCCCGCCCGCCGTTTCTCCACCTCCCATTGGGCGTGGGCCGAGGAGGCAGGGCCTGGCTCCCCGCGCGGATTGGCTGGCAGAGAATCAGTATCAATGTTTAAGCGGCGGCGTGAGGTGAATAGAGTCAGTCAGCAAGAGACGCTGGGGAGAGAATCCGGACTGCGAGCCCGGCGGCTGCCGCAGCGGCGGAGGGCAGCCCGGAGACGCTACTCCAACTGTTGAATTGAATTTTCACCTTCCATTTCCTCCGCGCCTTGGCTGGCGGAGATGGATTTATTCGGTTTGAAATCGGCACGTCTTTCTCAGGCTTTGGGGTGATTCTAAGAGGCGCCAGACTGAAAGAGACCACCCGTGACTGAAAAAAAAAAAAAATAAGGAGGATTTAGAAAGAAAAAGAAAAAAAAACCCTCCACAACAGACTGCACAATTAGCTATGCACACCGATTGCTGGACTTTGTGAATAGAGACCTCTGGGAGGAAAATCTTGAACTGTGATCTTGGGCTAAGCCGTGAATCATTACTGGAAACGTGCTTTTCCCCCCTAAGACTGAGAGATTTGGGGGCACCTCACGCCTAACCAAGGTTTTTTTTTTTTTAAACAAACAAACAAATAAATATTCGTAAGCAAAGCAGACGCCTTGTTTTGCAGAGCCTCGGACTCCGGCCGAAAGAGGTAGAGTAAAGTGCTACTGGGTTCAGCTTTGCCTTCCTCCCCCGCTCTCTTTTTCTCCTTTTCTCTGCCCCCACCCCCTATGAATCCAGCTTTTTTTTTTTTTTCTATTGAGTGAGTCAGAGAAAGCGTTAGGAAGAAGCCGCAACTAATGTCTGTGAAGGGAGGCCCGTGAGGGCAGAGTGAATACGATTCGTTCCGCTGCTTCTGACTCATCCGACAGATCAGAACACCTGCATTTCTGGATGTGTCCTGCCCCTATACCGAGGCGCCTGGAGAAGCAGAAATAATGTGTAGATCGAGCCGTGCCTAACCTCCCTTTGGTGGTGGAGGTACTTTCCCCCCGGGTGGGCGCCCTGGCAGAACCCCGGTGGCCGCAGCTCCTCACCCTCTGCCCTCCCCAAGCCGACCAGAGATCGTGAGATCCAGGCTGCAGAATGCATCACGCCAAACCTTGATGTGTTCCCTCCACCTTACGCCTCCCTTTTAAAATCATAATAATAGTAATAATAATAAGGGGGTTGAAAAATCCGCACTTTATTTTCTTCGAATAGTCACCACTCTTGCTCCTCGCCAAGGTTTTCCTTGCTAGATGAAAAGGACTGGGAGGCTGAGCCACTGGAAGGAGATGCTGAATAGAAAGAAAAGAGCCACTTGACAGCCCAGCCCTGTGAATGCAGAGACTGTTTCCCTTCTAGCGAGAGACAGGGCGAGTGTGTGTGCTAGGACTGGGAGGGTTGCTTCCCCCTCCTTTCTATTCTGCCCTCCCCCTCCTCCCTTCAGATCTGCACGTCTAACCATGAGTTGCCTGTTGATTTCCTTTCGCCTGGCAAGAGAAGCAAACTGGAATTAAACTGCGTGAAGTCCTTGCTTGCAGGAAGAGGATGGGATGGTAGTGGCAGCTCCGGGCTTGGCGTAGATACACCAGAGTGTTCGACGAACCAAGGCGGAGATACAGCTCTATATTTTCTCCCCCCAATAGGCTCTCGCCGCAAATGCTGATCAGGCTGTGTGGCTTTTTTGATTTTGTGGGAGAGCCTTTTCCGAGGAAGAGAGGGAGGAGCTTGGTAGGGGGAGGAAACTACAAATCGGGACACTAGGG